>NC_056733.1:1710662718-1710840218 GCF_019279795.1 Protopterus annectens
CACATAGGACATGCATGTGTTCATGTCAAGATTAGACTCTATACTTCATTACATCCTTACTCCCGTTAACATGACACTACTATAAATTAATATGTATGACTATGTGGTAATGCACACGTTACACATGAGAGCCTAATTATGTACGTGTTCGGCTTATTTCTTTTACAAATAGACCGGTTTAGTAATTGACATTGCTGTAGCAGGCAGATCACAGGAATGATTCTATGTGTGGGAAAGTCCTCACATTTGAAAGCACTGACTTTGGACATTGTACACACTTCTGCATTTTAGCAGTTTCGTCCTGTCCCTCTTCTGCACAACCTATTATTCTATCTACGGTCGAGGTTTGTGTAAGGGCACATTCATGTTATTTATGCCTGCAAATGGAATGAATGTGTTACGGAGAATGTACTTCTGCATGTGTGTATGCATATATACTTATAATGAACTTGCTGACCTCCACGGCGGCAGTCCAGTTAGACAGGCCCATTCAACTCTGGCATGCCTGGCTCCATAATTTCATACCCATAGTTCCTCCAGCCCACCCGTGTTCAAAATACATGCATACCATCCATTGTCCACTTATTATCGCAGCCATGACACACCTCCACACATTGCCCTCTCCCGAGCGTTAGGGGCCCTACACGTGTGTTGTCCCAACCCATGTATTCTCAGGCTCTCCCACCATTTAGTCCTTGAACATACCTGCCCTTGCTTGTGTAATGGTCAGATGGCCAATCATCCTATCAATTTTTGGGTAGTCCCACTAGGGACTACCCTCTTTGTGTAAAGTAGACTTAGCAAATCAACCAGTGTTACTCCCACTGGTAATATACTGCCTGTGGTGTGAGTAGCAGTGTTTTGCTCACTCCTGCCCTGCTTGATATGACATACACCGACAGCGCTATATAATACTATAAGGCTCCTGAGAGCACCCCAGCGCTACCAGGCTATACCTCATATGATGCTTTTCAGCCCCAAAACCCAGGCCGAACCACAAAGGGAGGGGGAGTGTCCATATTGATAAAGGACACCCACACCTCCAGGTTAGTAGCAACACATGAAGCATCAGAGACCATACAGGTGCAACTAACCATAGGCAAAACTGCTATACAACTGGTAGTATGTTACAGACCACCCTCCCAATCTCAAGAACCCCACTCAGCCTTCCTGAAGACATTGGAGGATATGACTGTATCACAAAATACCATCATACTGGGAGACTTCAACTACCCAAACATAGATTGGGTACATTATTCTAGCCCTAATACCATAGCCCAAAGGTTCCTGGAATTCATAAATTCAAATGCACTGGAACAACTATTCACCTCTCCCACTAGGGGAGATAATATACTAGACCTGATTATCACAAACATGGGGACAAAATGCTCCACACCGGAAGTATACCCCTCACTAGTGAGATCTGACCACAAACTAATCACCCTGGATATACATATCCCACCTCCACCCACAGCACAAAACAACACAGTGAAAAACTTCTCAAAAGCAGACTTCACTCTTCTGAGATGGTATCCTTTAAGCCCACTGTGCCAGTGGATACCACATCCCACTATGCCGAATCCTTCACAAATGCTTTCTATGGACATCTCCAAGAATGCATGGATCATGCAATCCCAAACAAATCCAAGTCCCTCTCCACCAAATGTAAGCATCCTGTGTGGTGGACCTCAGCCATAAACAAATTGTATAATAAAAGAAGGAAGCTACTGCATGTCAGAATGAAATCCCATGAAGGGAAGACATCTCTGATCAACATTAGCAGAAAAGTACGTTCTCTCATAAAAACATCCAAGGCAAACTTTGAGAGAAAAATTGCTAAGGTCACTAAAGATAACCACAAATCCTTCTTCAGCTATGTTAGAAACCTGGGCGCAAACCCTCAGATATGCTCAGAGTTGGCTCACAACAATAAAAAATACACTGAACCCACAGATATTGCTAACATTCTGGCTGACAGGTTCAGTGCAAATTTCTCACCTCCTTCACCCCCAAAAGAAGAAATACTTATCCCAGCTGAATGTAATCTCCCTGTCATCTCAGATGTCCAAGTGAGAACCGCCCTAAACAAAGCAAAAAACACATCATCAATGGGACCTGACAGTATCCCGGGGTGCATGTTACGTGAACTCCAAGAGGAGCTAAACCCACACATAAAAATGCTATTTAACCTTAGCCTTACTTTGGGATATGTACCTGAACACTGGCGTACAGCAACAGTGGTCCCACTCCACAAGGCGGGTGCCTCTACAGACAATGGAAACTACCGCCCCATAAGCTTGACTAGCCTGGTCTGCAAAGCTATGGAAAGAATCATTATGGAACTCATAAATGGAGACATAGGGGACCTACAGACGCTTGACCCCACCCAGTTCAGCTTTGTAAAGGGCAGATCCTGCCTTTTAAACCTGGTTGACTTTTTCGAAACAGTCACTAGAGCCATTGATGAGGGCAAAGCAGTCCATACAGCATACCTGGACTTGGCTAAGGCCTTCGACACAATACCCCACTCAGGCATCATAGATAAGCTAAACAGATTAAAAGTAAACCCTTATGTCACTAGATGGGTTGCAAACTGGCTAAAGGACAGAGCCCATAAAGTTAAAATCGCTGGAGCAATGTCAGACTCAAAGCCAGTCACAAGTGGTGTCCCACAGGGATCTGTCCTGGGACCCCTCTTGTTCAGCATTTATTTCTCAGATGTTAAAGCAAGCATGGGTGGGCTGTGGCTGACAAAGTTCGCAGATGACTGCAAACTAGGCACCATAGTTGATACACCAGCAGATACACACATCCTACAAAAAGGCCTCCCTGAAATGGACAACTGGTGCCGTAGTCACGGCCTTAAACTAAATGCCAAAAAATGTATAGTCTTCCCTTTTGGAAAAAAACAAAGTACCCACAAATTATCACATAGATAGCAACCCACTGAGTACGGAAAAAGTAATCAGAGACCTAGGGACCCAAGTAGACAGCGACCTCTCATTTGACACCCATGTTGCCAAAGTGGTTAGAAAAACATTCCACCTTGCACACCTCATCATGAAGGATTTCACATCCAGATCCAAGGATGTCATTGTACCCCTATATTCCTCCCTCATCAGACCCATGATTGAGTACAATGCCCCATTTGGTATGTACCTCACCCGGCACTTGCAACAGCTGGAGAGACCACAAAAGTACCTCACCAAAAGGATCAAGGGTCTCCAACATATGTCTTATTCTGCCAGACTAAAGAAACTTCAGCTCTATTCAGTAGCATACCGCCTGCTCAGAGGTGATCTCTGCCTGACGTACAAGGCCATGTCCAATCAGGATCTGATGGACATGCTCCACCTCAAAAAATCCAAATCCATCAGGACCATGAGAGCTAAAGACTTAAACCTCGGCACAAGTATGAATAGGACATGCTGGAGGGATAGATTCATAACCCAGAGGCTTCCCATGCTTTGGAACAGGATCCCAGTTCGTATTAGGCAGAGCCCCTCACTGACTCTCTTCAAGAGAAATCTTGATGAGTGGATGGGAGATCGTAAGTTTACCCCAGGGGTCACATCTGTGTCACTGCTAGACAGGGGCACAGTAAACTAATTCTATTATATAAGGTGACCTTCACTGTGTCACTACTAGACAGAGGCACAGTATTCTAGATTTATTCTGTACATTTTTGCACCATTTCATGGGGTGGCAAAAGCCACATCACTATGGCTAGGCTTACAAATGCCCCAGGTCAGATAGCCTAGTACTATACTATGAAACTATGAAACTATACTGGGGTTGCTGTTGATTCCCTTCTCATTCCTTTTGTATGCTTTATTGTTACGTCGTTCTTTCTTCATATATATATATATATATATATATATATATATATATGTATATATATATATATATATATATATATATATATAAAGTATATCTGTATATACTTATATACATTTCCTATGCTGGGCACTGCTTAGACCCATACATGTGCACTCAGACTTGCTTACTGGTACTTATATGTGTTTACTGCTGCTTATTTGTTCTTACACCTGCTTATTAGTACCTTATTCATTATGACAGTGCCACTTTGAATGATATTTAAGTTAAATATCTCATATGATACTCTTATGTCAGTTTTACGGCAAAACAACATTCATTCCACATGGAAAATGATATGTGCTGTTGTTGGGCTCGAATTGTGAATGCCTCTTTGTTAGGCGGATGCTCTAAACACTGCACTATCAACACACATTGATTCTGCATGTTTTTCTCTATTTAAATGAATATGATGTGTAAGCTATGCTCAGCGGAGGCCAGTGACATGCAGACATGCTGCGCTTTGCTTGCATCTTCTATATTGCAGCAATTTGAATGTATAATAGGAACACAGGGACAGGGAATCTAATTGTGAAAGTTCTAGGGACAAGGCTCAACATTCCACTACGTGCTTGTGTGTTTACTACTTCAAGTTTATTTCACTGTTCATGGACACTCTTGTATGCTTAGCATACATTTCGGAATTCACGGACACTGAATTACTGACTTACTATTAGGGGCGGGCTCTACTAGTAGGCATAGTAGGTTTTGCAAGTGTTGGGGCATGTTTACGCCTCCGTAGAGCACTTGTACGCGCCCCCTGCACTAACACACATTTCCTGTGCACGTCGAGGTTGCGGCGGCACACCCTCATACATATTCATAAGGCGCTGCTGCGCCATCTGTAGTGAGGATGCTTGGTGCAAGGCTAAAACTGTCCTTGCGCCGAGCTTCTTGAATCCGGGGGATTATGTGTAAATATTATATCTACCCTTAGAAGGAACTACAAAAGGGGAAAATTGAAGTTATCAAAACAAGAGCCAAAGGATGTAAGAATCTAAGAATGTGGTAGAATGCCAAGATTTATTTTTATGGAGCTTGACCATAATTACCAGTTAAAGCTAATATGCTATATAAAAAGCGAGAAGAAAGAACATTTAATTATTGTAAAGAAATTAAAACTGCAGAACATGCATTTCTAAAATGCAAAAGTTGTAAAATTATGGAAAACATTAGATGACTTGAAATATTTTGATCATTTAAGGTGTGTGAGTGATGTGAACATGGATATGATTGAATACATTTTTATAGAAATAGAAGCAATGAATAAATATATATATATATATATATATATATATATATATATATATATATATGATAAGAAAATATTTAATGCAATTTGGACTATTTGGAATCATTGAGTAAAGAAAATAATGTTTATGGGAAATGAGGCTTGGCAGCAGTTTTAGAAAAAGTAAGATTTTGGCTTTAAGAAATGGAGTAGGGGTCAAACACTAGAATACTGGATTTCTATGTAAATTAAAAATGGAAATGAGCACATTGAATAATGGGGTATATTTAATGTTGTAAATGGTATAAATATTGTAAACTTTATTTAAATTCTGTAATTATGTTTAAAAGAAAGAACCCCTGCTCTTTTTGCTAGGTGCCATGGGATGTTTTACATCCACATGTGCAACCAATAATTCAAGCAGATAGAGCCCTGGTTTAACATCTCATCCAAAGGGTGGCACAGTTAGATTTTCTTTCTGTTATTGTGCTAGATTTAATTCAATTTGTTTTGGTTTTGTCAATAGAAAATTTACCCCAGGACTGACCCCTGTACTACTACAGGACACAGGCAGCTTCTAAATGTTTCTTCCCATGCACGGATCATCCTCAAATTATCTATAGTGTGATCCCAGTTATTCTCACTAAAGGTAATGGGATGGGTAAGAACAATCTAATATCAAGTGGTATAGTTTGATACAAGCACAGAAAGAGTTGGCTAGGCCTGAAATGTCCCATAAGGGGGGTTGTGCCTGCACATGGGCATGCTGTGGTTAGTTTCATTTCTCTCACCTCAGTTGACTGATTTTAAGGGATTCTTTAAAGTTTTGAAGATGCATTTCTATACTTTAGCTCACCACCATGACCTGGATATAAAGCTAATTCCTTTGGTATGCTCTGTGATTATTTTTATAAGATTATTTTTATTTTGAAGCTCACTTATTTTCTTTCAGTTTGATTTGAAAGTATTATTGAATATGGCAGAATAGTCACTAGAGCTTATAGAAGACATTAGGGCTATCATATCATCAACGGATACTCTGACAACCCTGATGAAATCTATAGCCACCAATGTCACCCATATTAAAGATGTGGTAGCAAAGCCTGACTGAACAGTACAGCAACTGCCCAATATGAAAAATATAACAACTGTCTGAACAAATGGAGGAGCATCAAGTTCACATGCATAAGCTGAGAAAACTATTTCTTCTACTGCACACAATGTCTCAGACCTTCACACTCACATGATTCCGTTAGAAGCAAAAATTGATGATTTACAAAATCAAGCTCAGAGAAACAATTTATGGATCTTGGATCTATCTGAGCATGCAAACAGAATTAATCCCATGGAATTCATCAGGAAGGAGTTGGCCACCTTCTTAGCTGTAGAAATAACACCTATTATTCAGAGGGTACACAGAGTAGTCATCATAAAGCAGTCTAATAGTGTTCATTATCCCGGGCATTTTATCTTCTGCTGCCTGAATTTTAATGATAAAAGAAAATCTGAGAATGGCAAGAGAGAAAGAAGCATCACTGAAAATTGCTGGGCATGTGGCTAAAATTGTCTCTGATTATAATGCTGCTCCACTTGCAAAATGTAAAGCCTTAGCTTTGTACCTGAGATGGAGCAGATAATTTGGTTTTAAAGTATCCTTAAGATATCCTGCTATATGGCTATTAATCATAGGCATGCAACAGTTCTTCTTCCAGCATCCTGCTGATGTAGAGTGCTTTTTTACAAGAACAGAATACATCAAGAATGTGTTCATATACTGATGCAGTGAAAATCTCAGGGAGTTCATCGGTGGACTGTAAAAAAGTGGAAAGACCCTAACAGATTTGTTTGTTTTTGAATTGAATTGTACAGGTTATAGGTCACATTAAAGGTGGGAAAAGTCTTGAAATGATTTATTGTGGTCTCATTTTTTTAATCACAAAAACCTGGCATTTTAGCAGGGGTGTGTGCAATTTTTATATCCACTGTATATACACAGTGCCATCAGAGTTCAAAATCATAGGAAATATTTAAATGACATTGCAGTACAGGCTCACACAAATAAGAAAAATAAAATCAAAACTAAGCTTTGCTATATTCTAACCATATCTAAAAGAATTATACTATTCCATAGTAATTTACTAGTAGAGCAAGGCAGATGTGGTGAATGGTGCTTCTTGTTGTCAGTCCCAAGACGGAATGCAGAATGCTCTGTCTCACGAAAAGACTTTTCAAAATAATATCTAAAATATTACTGCTTGGATAGCTTGCAGAATGACATCATTTCTAGTCATTTGACTTCTAGTTCCCCGGCCAAAACCCCTATTGCTGGCAGCTGGTAGCATTTAGCATCTGCCTGTAAAAATACTCATACAAGGGCTTTTGCTCAGATCTTTGTCAGATGCTGGAAGTCATAAAGCAAATACATTCCTTCATGCTTCCAAAGTAGCAATTAGTTCACCCTAAAGACAGTACAGAAAGCTTCCTAATACAGACTTTGTGTCTCTAACTGCACTGAAACATCCTTATGGCACAGCCTATAAAGTGATTTAATTTCAGTTATTTTTCTAAAGTTTGCTGGACAGAGGTTAACCCTCCAGTTTCCTCTGTTAACATATACATTTAAACAGTTAGAATAATGCATGTATATTTCTGTTCTTTTCCAGTAAGGAACACTGTGGAAACATTTTAAACACAGCACTTTATAAATACCTTTTCAACACAAACTTCTGTAAAAAGCAGTTTGATATACATATGACATATAGTTCTGATAAATTTGTAACACAGGCATCTTGTATAGATTAGCTTGATGTTCACAAATGACATATGGTTATTTGCAAAATTCTAGCTAGCTGTTCTGGCAGTACCTCCTTTCATCATATCCCCAAATTCATCTTTCATTTCTTTCATTTATGGGGTGAATCTCATATTCCAAGTTCTCCTAAGAGATGTCACAGTTGTAGTAGTGTTGTGGTTAAAATGAATAATCATGGCACTCTTTTTCTCATCCCTTAAAATTGGTGATGTTTCATAATTTCTCATCAGCAGCTTGCTACCATTATTTAAAATTGAGGAAAATGTACCTACTCTATCCGTTAAGCGCTCCTTAATTTGGATACTCCCTTTCCTTGACCATATTAATTAAGTTGCCCATCTCAGTTAAAAATAATTGTTCATCACTAACCAACCTGGATAAATGAACCATTTGCCCCTTAACTGCACCCTTTTTTGGAATAATAGGTAACAACTTTTAAAATGTAGGAACGAACTGGAGTACATCTTTTTCTGATAAATTGTAGATGAAAAAAATCAACCGACCAGATCTTTATACAAAAGGATATTTTATTTATTTATTTATTTATTTATTTATTTATTTA
This sequence comes from Protopterus annectens, assembly GCF_019279795.1. Classification (NCBI taxonomy): domain Eukaryota; kingdom Metazoa; phylum Chordata; order Ceratodontiformes; family Protopteridae; genus Protopterus; species Protopterus annectens. The sequence goes on from NC_056733.1 coordinate 1,710,671,200, forward strand.
TTTAGTTGCAGTTTGTTAACCGGAAAAGCCCATTGGGCCTTAGTGAGCCCTTTTTCAATTGAGGCCTGGGGAGAAAAGCTCCAAGTACATACATAAAGCTATATATGTAGGCAGTTAATACAACTATTAATACAAGAAACTATACAATCAGCAGTAACTGAGATTTTACACAATCTTTACATAGAATTAAACTAAACAACATAAAATAAAATGTGGAGTTTGCAAGTGAGAATATCTAAATAATCAATCTTGTGTGCATGCATCCTAAAAGTAACCATCTTCAATATTTTATGGGGGAAAAGTGTTAAAACATCCACAATTTTAAGGGAGGAAAAACAGGGTGCCATGGTTATTCCTTTTAACCCCAAAGTTCCTACAATTGTGACAGCTCTTAGGAGAACTTGGAATATGATATTCACCCCAGAAATGAAAGATATATTTGGCAATGTCTCACAGGTGTTGTATAATTGGGGTAAGAATATCAAGAGATGTTTGGAAAATGAAAAAAATCCCTACAAATATGTTTAAGTCACAGATGGTTAAATGTGGTATGTGAAAATTTTGTAAACATATTAAGGGTTGGACTTATGTGACAGTAATTGGCTATTATCAGGCTATTTTGTTTCCATGGTGATGTAATTGTAAATTTAAAATGGTAGTGTATCTTGTCACTTATATGTCATGCCAGGCATTTTACGTAGGAAAGACTGTTAGAAAATTAAAATATCAAATTTGTGGGAATGTTGATGATGCAAAAAAACAAAAAAGTTAAAAAGATTTTTATTTTTTATTATAGATAAAATCAGAATGAGATGGGGAGTGATTGTGAATATGATGATGTGAGATAGTGCCAGCTATGCCAGAGACAGTAGGGCAGTGCATGTGTAACATATGCCAGCATAGCTAGCTGGAGTTTTGTAAAGAATTTTATATCATTTATATTTTAAACTAATTTGTAAAGATGCTTGTGTTAAAATGTATTTGTAAAGTTGCTTGTGTTAAAAACATGTCAACAGTGGGTCCTGCTGGACTGAAAAGAAATATACATTTGTATCAGACTGCACTGTTGTATTTGAGGATATGATAACAGAGGATGTTGGAAGGGAAGGGGTTAAGCTCAGCTCAGCTTACTTTAAGAAACATAACCAAAAATTAAATGACTAGGTTTAGGCCATACAGATTTGATCTCACAGGTCTGAATGCACCCAGAGACACAATGTCTCTGAATGACCTGGTGAACTAATTGCTACCATGGGACGCAAGTGAATGGCTGTTTAGTCCCTCCATGAAGTATGAAAGCAGTGGAATTGTTTTACAGTCTCCAGGTGCCTTAGCAAAGCTCTAGGTGTGTATTGTAACACATCTGTGCTAGATCCTGGTTCAGCTTCTAGTCAAAGGGGTAGTGTGGTAATCACAGAATCAGGTGATCAGATGTGATGTTATTCTATAGCCAGCAGTGAAATTATTTTAGATATTAGTGACAGATGTGATATTGACAATCAGCACTCTGTTTTTGGTAACCTGACAACAAAGACCACTCACCCACTTCATCTTGTCTTGCTTTTGTAACTAACCTAACTAGGGAACAGTAATTCTTCAGTCAGTTAATAAAACAGTGAGATTAGCTAAAAGTATTTTTTTTCTGTATCTGTCTTAGTCTTTCCATCTGAGTTAGTTTTTGCATTTCCTGTGAACTGAAACTGTGGCGTTTATTGTAAATAGATAGTCAGTATTTTCATGTTTTCCATTTTATTATTTATTATTAAATGTATCTAAACCTTTCATTGTGGCTGGTCTTTTAGAAAATAGTTTAACCTTTGAGAGTAATTGCATTTATTTGGTAGCACTGTGGACTTCATGGTCCTGAAAGACTTGTTGCTTGGTTAATATTACCATTTGTATAAGTATTAATTTTACTAAGAGTAATTGGGTACCCTAGTAAGAGCCTTAAAGTAGCTGGCTAGTGGCAGTTAATCTATCTTATAGTCTGTGTGGAAGTGACAGAGCTGGTAAATCTGTGCCATCCTTTCTCAGGTGTGTGTGTGCGTGTGTGCGTGTGTGTGCGTGTGTGTGTGTGTGTGTGTGTGTGTGTGTGTGTGTGTGTGTGTGTGTGTGTGTGTGTGTTTATGTGTGTGAAAATCAAATCTCAAAGAGTGTGTGTGTCAGCTACTTGGAACAGAAACACAGAGCACTGGTTTCTGCAAAGAGAAAGATGAAGTCTTATTTGGGGCCTGGAGACGAAAACCCAGCCCCAGGTTTGGAGTGTGCTTCCTATGTGCTCTTAAGGAAAATTGTGCTTGGTGCAGAAAGCTGCATCTGAAAATACTGTGTGCATACATTTCTGTTCTAATTGAATGTTCCCCACTGGTATCAGTGGTGAAGGTTAAGGCTCCTTGATTACTGGCCCCAAGGAGGGAAGTCACAATGAAAACTTTTTATAATATAAAGCAATGCTTCGGCAACTGAGCTTGATTGCCATGGTTAAATCTGGAATTAATGATTACTGTTTGATTAATAGTATTTTAAAATGTATAGTGAGAATTGTATAAAAGCTTTGTATTAACTAATTAACTGTATATATTTTTATGTTTAATATATTCATTATATATTTATTGCATTTTAAATAGCTGAATATTTTTGGGATATGTGTTCTTAAGACAAGTAGTGTCTGATTTTAATTAATCTTTACTTTTAATTAAGCATGAATTTTGATTGGCTGCTGTTTGATTATGTTTTCTATTTAATGGGTATGTATTAAGGATTTTGGTTGACTCTGATGAAGCCTTAGTCTTTTATGGGCAAAAGCACTAACTCTGTATTTGGATTGTGATTTAGAAATTAAAGATTTTCTTCCTGCTATCGTGCTGTTTTTTTCTGGAATTTATTTGGTGTTGTTATTGTTATTCTTGTAAGTCAGTATGGTAAATTTTCTAGCGCCCATCCATAGCTCCAAATTATGCTTGAATATGGACAAGGATGAACTTTGTTTTACATGGATAGGGAGTCTGTGCTAAAGCAGTGGTATCCTCTGTGAGATATAACTATCCATCTGAACTATTCTGTTGATATTTCAGAAGACATTTAGATCCCTAGACAGAGTATTCCTGATGCCATTGACTTTCTTATGTTTAGTGAATCCCAAGTATCAGGTCAGAGGATGCCTTGTATGTCAGATACAAGTCACCAATTAGCAGTCTGTAGGATACTGAGTATAGTGACAGTACTTTGAGTTGGTCCATGTAGCACATATTGTTTAGGCCTCGTAGCCTTTTAGTAAGGTATCTCTATGGGCATTCCAATTTTTGCATGTGCCTAGACAGATAAGTGACTATGGGGACATTATACTCAAAGACTGGCTTAATGAGGACTGAGTAAATTGGAGCAATGACATCTCTATATCTAGACACAATCATTTTGTTGACAAGCTGTACAATATAGAAAGACTTTCTTACGACAATGGAGACATGTTGGTTGAAAGTTATGTCACTCTCCACATAAGTTTCCAAATCCTGAACAACTGAGTTAACTCTTAGAAGTGTATTGTAAATGTGTTAGTTCCCCAGGGTAGATGACGTCTCAAAAGATACTTTTGCATGTAGTTTCAGTTTATGATTTTGGCATCAGTTATTTATTTGAGACAAACCTTCCTACAGGAGGGCTAAGTCATTTGGGGATTCAATGATTGCTTCTAGCTTAGAGTCATCTTGCAAACTTAGTCAGCCAGAGCTCTTTGATATTACTTCAGTGAAATACATGCCAAATGAGAGAAGTCCTAGCACAGAATCTTGGGGGACTCCACAGGTGATTGGTCTTTTTCTGGAGGTAACCCCTCCTATTTTGATTTCCTGCACCCTTTCCTTGAACAAGTTAACAATCCAGGGAGTATCATATGGTTTAATCACAGTTTATTCAGCTTTTCTATCATGACTGAGTGAGGTATTTTGTTCAAAAGCTTTGGACAGGTTCAGGTATGTGATGTGTACCATTTTACCTTCATCCATTGCTTTGGTGACCTTTTTAAAAAAGTCCAAGTTGACATGCCCTTGACAAATCCAAACTGAGATGGGTCCAGTGTTTGGAGATTCCCTATTTCCTTATTGATTAGTTCAATGATACATTTTTCCATGGCTTTTCATATGAGGCTGGTCAGACTTATGGGTCTGTAATTCCCTGGGTCTGTGGAAGGTCCTCCCTGTAGCAGGGGAATGACTCTGGCTGTTCTCCATTCTGTTGGTACAAAACCTGTATGGAGGCTGAGGTTGAACAGTGTTATTAATAGGGTGGCTAAATCATGCTTCATGCAATTTAAGATGCATCCCTGGATATTTTATCACGTTTAGGATTTGGTCCTGTGTGATAGCTGGAGATGAGCCAGTTTCTAGTATATCTTGAAGGACAGATGGGCCCTCCCTTGATTTTCCTACTCCTTACCTGGAAACCCAAATGCAATCTTTTATAAGGAGGGTCCCTAACTACTCAGGAATAGGACCTAATGTCATGCTTTTTGTATTTTAATTGGTAAGAAAGGGGGAACTGATTGAGAGTTGAATTTGTAGTGCTGGGAGCCATTATCAATGCAGTAGGTGGGTCAAAATCCCTAACAAGGGGGCACATTGTGCTATGATATCTGGTTGTTGTCTCCCTCTCAGTCCTAATAGTATAATCTTTGAGACTTGTGTTCTCCACTAGAGGTTACATAGTCATCTGCATCCCTCTAACTGTGTCCACCATATAGGAGAACCAGCCTTCAGAAGCTTCATCCTGTCCCACCAGCCATCACTATCAACAGCCTGACTGTGGGTTACCAGCAGCACAGACAGATACCCTGCATCTGTACCATTAGGTATCTATTGAAACTAATATTTTAATTGCACTGCAGTATTAACCACTTGTTCATAGACTAACAGACAACATTGTCTAGCTCATAAATACATGCAGCTACATACAGACAATATTAGATTGTAGCTGCTTAATTTTGCCTAATGGTCTCGGCCATTGGTGAGCATGTTTTTGTGACCAGCTTATCTACCTCGTCGACAAATGAAAAATAAATTAAAAAATGTTCTGTTTTTCTTCTACACTTCTTGCAATCCAGCTTCCTGCAGAAGCAGTAAAAGGGGTAGTTTGTATCTTAGCACATTGATCAGAGAAACTCTGTTTTTTATTAGTAGGTCTGGTACATTTTTCTCCTTCTACTTTTATCTAGGGTGTTACTCATCTTATGTGCATTAAGAAGACGTTGAGGCTTGGGTGTTCATCTAAGTAGTTTATTGTATACAAATACATTAGGATGGGTGGCGGGAGCATTAAACTTAAACGAACTATCTAGCTAAGTGACTGAATACATACTTGCATGCTCACACTCTGGCTGCTCACTCAAAATGGCACTCTTGCTTGCACGTGGTCAGTGCTTATATGCATGGAATGACTCACTGGAAAGCTTCTTAAAAGCATATCATGCATTGTGATCTACATCCTCCTCCTTCTTTACTGAGATATCTCATATAAAGAATGACATTTCAATAGGCATGCAATTATACAGACACTAATAAAGAAAAACAACAGTCCTGTCCCAGTTGCTGTGTATCTGGAAGTAGGTTTTGAGATGCAACCTGATCTTGTGACATAATAGTTAGGTCTGGGTTAGGAACAGGGACAGTCACTGGGGAATGTCCTGCTTGAGAAATCTAAGGGATTTTCTCAGGAGCGGGGATTGCTAATGGAATGTCCTCTGGAACAGGGACATTGGACAAGTCACTCTGAGAACTAAAGTTTTTGTCACAGGCAAGATGCTGTAACATTGATTCATACACTGGTAACAAATGCTTCCGATTTCATTTGAATTAAATTTCCCCTTGTGAATCTACAATGTGCAATCTCGTCTCTTGACACAAACTTTTCACAAATCTGATGCGATCAAAACCTTTTGACATCAGCGTCTTCACTAGCACCCCTTTTTTCAATGAGATGAGCAGTTTGCTGGTTTTATCATAGTAAGGCTTCTGGGACAAACACTTTTTTAACAGTTGGGGTTTTACAGCTTTGTTGTTTTTACCACTTGGAAACAATAAATTACTACTGATTGGTAATGTGGTTTTGGTTTGTCTCAACATAAGCCTCTGGGCAGGTGAACCAAGATGATTATCATGAGGAATTTATCTGTTCAATTTCTGAGTGGTTTGGCTGGCTGCAATCAACTGTATTACAAGCTGAAGTTAAGTACAAACTTGCAGTTTTAAAGATAGTACTGTATTTCATTTTTCTATTTAATTGTTTCACTGAATATTGTGGTCTGTCTGTCCCTCTGTGGTTAGAGGGGGTTATTGCTGTTCTCACGTCTTTGTTATTCCATATTTAACCCTTAGCCTAGAGGAGTTCTCTCTGCTTTAAGTGTTAGCAACATAGCTGGGAATTTATTTTCTGCTCAATTTTTGAGTGGTTTGGCTGGTTACAATCAACTGTATTAGAAGCTGAAGTTAAGTACAAACTTGCAGTTTTAAAGATAGTTGTTGTTGTTGTTGTGTCTTTCGACTTTTCCTGGTTAGGGGTCGCCACAGCAGAACTCCGGTCCGCTAATGATTGGCAGTAGATTTTTTTTACATGCCGAGTTGCCAGCCCTGATGCACAACCTTCAACAAAGGTACGCCCATTCATGCATGTCTCCACACAGAAGATGCTCTAACTGAGAATCGAACAGGACAATGTCATACTGTGAGGCGACAACGCTACCGCAGCACCACCACCGCAGTTGCAGTTTTAAAGATAGTACTGTATTTTATTTTTCTGTTTATTTAATTGTTTAGTTTAATTTTGCCGGACTGAAATATTTTTTTGCCTGACTGAATTATTTTACATATTTTCTGGCATTGCTTTCTGTTCTCATCTGTCCCAAAACTGTTTTTACCCTCTCCCTCCCACCCTATTCTTGTGGTGTTGTTATAGTTGGTGGCTTTGCAGTTGCCTGCCCCAACTGTAAATCTGATCTGGGACACCCCTCCCAGTTTAGTGTTCACTCTACTTAATACAGAGAGAACATTTGAAAAGGCCAACCCACTTCCTCTCTCCTTGCACTTTACTAAAAAAAAATTGCACTTTATTCATCTGCTTTTACTGTATTTGTGTTTCTTCCTACTTTATTACCTTATTTTGCTTTTGCCTGTTCTTAAAAATACTCACTTATATTATATAGCTGCATTTATTACTGCTTGGTAGTAGCCTGATTAAATTGCAACTTTTATTCTAAGCCTGTTGGTTTAAGCACTTGGGCTTCAGACCATTTGTTTTACATTAAGAAGGTTTGTGGTCTGCACTGTTGTGGCATGTAAACATCCTTCTAAGTTGGGAATTGCTGATTGAATTCTCAGTGTCTGTTATTCTAAAAGTGTATTAGTTCTGATTTAAGCACTTGGGCTTCAGGTCAGTTATTTTACATTAAGAAGGTTTGTGGTCTGCATTCTTGTGGGAGGAGAGGTTAGATTCTGCCCTTCTGAACTGGGAATTTCTGGTTAAAGGCTTATTGTGCCTGCTTATTTGAACTGTTTCTTTCTGAAATTGGTGCACCTTGTTTGCTGTAGCATAGACTATATTCAGACCTGCAGACTCTAGCTTTGTTTATATAACTTGTGCACTAATTCAGGCCATCTTTTTTGGAGAAGGTTCCCCTGCACCCTAGTAGCAGGAGTGTGTGGTTAGAACTTGTCTGATTGAAGACTGCTGGAACAGGGCTCAGTTTTGAGCTTTTTTACTGGTTAATTGGTTAATTTGTTTAAATCAGTTTGCTCATTTTCTATTGTTATAAAAAATTGCGCTTTATTCATCTGCTTTTACTATATTTCTGTTTCATCCTACTTTATTACTTTATTTTGCTTTTGCTGCCTGTTCTTAAAAGTACTTAATTGCATTTATTCTGCTGTATTTATTACTGCTTGTTAGTAGCCTGATTAAATTGTAACTGTTATTCTAAGCCTTTGGTTTAAACAGTTGGGCTTATACCAGTTGTTTTACATTAAGAGGGTTTGTGGTCTTCACTGTTGTGGCAGAGCAGGTAGCTTAAATCCTTCTAAGTTGGGAGTTGCTGATTGAAGGCTTAGTGTCTGTTATTCTAAAGTGTATTAGTTCTGGTTTAAGCACTTGTGCTTAGGGCCAGTTATTTTACATAAATAAGTTGTGGTCTGCACTCTTGTGGGAAGAGATGGTAGATTCTGCCCTTCTGAGCTGAGAGTTTCTGGTTAAAGGCTTATTGTGCCTGCGTGTTTGAACTGTTTCTTTCTGAAATTGGTACTCCTTATTTGCTGTAGTACAAGACTAGATTCAGACCTGCTGAATCTAGCTTTGTTTGTATAACTTGAGCACTAATCCAGGCCATCTTTTTCTGGAGAAGGTTCCCCTGCACACTAGTGGCAGGAGTGTGCAGTTAGAACTTGCCTGATCGAAGACTGCTGGAACAGGGCTCAGTTTTTAGCTTTTTATTAGTTAATTGGTTAATTTGTTTAAATCAGTTTGCTCATTTGCTACTGTTATATTAAAAATAAAATACACTTTATGCATCGTCGCTTAGGTAGGGTTAAAATATCCCCGGTGCCATAAACTCTGCTCTTCAAATTTCACCTTAGAACTAGCCATTATTTTAGTTTTAACACCCAAATCTATTTTTTTTAGCTCAGCACTTGCTCAGAACTCATTGTAAGCACTAAATAAGCAATAAATTACTACAGCACTCAACTTTCCTCACTTATCTAGAGGAAAACAGTTTTTAGTACTTAATAAATAAGCACCTATCCAGGCATATCTATGGGTCAGCTCCCCGTGTTTTCTACTGTCTACCTGATGAATCTGGGCATCTTGGGGCAATGCAGCAAATGCCTCATGTACACAGACAACCCTCTCCTCCTACCATCCAACACTACAACCTGTGAGAGATGCACTTATATAGCCAAACTGGAAGCAAAGCTCTCTTCACCCAAGACTGGACTTGACAGTCAAGAGGAGAGGGTAAACACTTGCACCACACCACTCTCATCACATAATCCCTCAAAACCTACACCACCAAAACACACACATAGAAACACAAAACACACACCTACGTTCACAGAGGCTCTCAATAAAAATCTGCCCAAGCAACAGAAACCTCCAAAGCATAAACGCAAGCAACCTCCACCCCCAACACAACCCAAATGACACTCAGCCCACAAACTCAGTGTGCCACCCAACCACAGCCCATAAAGCATAAAAACGTACCCAACACTCTAGTCATAGGTGACTCTATAGTTAGGTACACTGATGTTCCACTCACCAGGCTAAACAAGGAGAAAGTTACTGTCAGCTGCCTGTTGGGTGCCAGGATCTGCCACATAATGCATGCACTAAGGTCACTCCATAACAAGTAGAAATATGACTCTGTCATTGTCCATGTTGGAGTAAATGACCTGAGATGTACCTCCCTGGGGGTAAAAGACATTTTGACCCCACCAATTCGCCCCCATATGATTTTCCCTCGACCGTTTCGACCCCGGACGGTTGGACCCGAACAGCAGCCTCAAACTGAATGTGGTTCTGTTATTAGACTAACAGACATATGCTAAATACTAAGTTTAAAAATGCAAACCTATAAATTAGATTACTGGTGTGTTTTAGTAATCAATTTATTTTATTGCTGCAAAAAACAAAAAACAATACTGAAAGTTTACAATTTGGAAATAATGGCTACTCATTCAATGACGATGTGTACCACAAACTTTTAAAAACAAAAGTGACAGGAAGACTAGAAACAAGACATTGCCCCCTCGCCCAACTTAAGCTATGCTGCACAGTTACCAAGGACAAACATCAATTCGCTTTATACATCACAACAAATAAAAAAAAAGTCTGAAATAAACTTGAAGAAGTCAAGCTACAAAACCTTTCCACAGATTGGGGGGTAAAAATAAAAACAAAAAAAATATCTAGAAAGAAAAACAATTAAAGCATAAACCCAGCCAGCACCTCATTGTTCAGTTACAATGAGAAAGAATTCCTCAACAGAAGCACACAGAAGCTATCAATACCAAATGTAACTAAAAAATTCAAGTACAATAAAAGTGTCATAAGCACAGTTTAGAAGCCTCAAAAGTCAAATAACAAATACAAACACAACAACAACAGATTACTCATTTCTGAAACTGCCAAGCACTTACCCTTACCTGGGTCCTGCATTTTGCACCAAAGGATCCCTTAAAGTCCCAGGCCACCTGAAGTGCTAATCAAGCAGTTGAATTTGCACAGTGATGGAAACCAGCTTGAGTGATATGCTGCACATGTACAAGGCATTTCGCTAAAGCATGCAATCTTTAGATGTTTATTGACGAAACTTTGCTCTGTTTCCACAGTTTTTTTAAAAAAACTTGCGTGTCTCTACTTGTGAACTAAATTTGACTAAGTACTCCCTGGGTTTGCCTGCAGCCGGGAATGGTAAATGTTTAGAGAAATGAAAAGCACATTGTACTTTGCCTGCTCGAGGTGACAATGAGGGGATCCACATTTGGAATGCTAGCCCCAACCCTCATCCAGATTGAAGAGGAAACTGAGGAGGAAATAAGGAATCACTTGAGCTTGGATGATAGCAACAGACCTGAGGAAGAAGAGAGAGATATTATTTTTTGTGGTGTGGTTGCTGAAGAAGGCTTTTGATGAAACCGGTATGACCCCACTGGGCTAATTTTTTATTCAGTCTTCATGGAATAAAATATTCTTTTGCCAGAAGGCTACACTGGAGAATTGAGTGCTGGCTTTTTATTTTTTGCTGTTTTGAAGAAGAGAGAGAGCAGGAATTTAAGTATCAACCCCCCCATCTTCCCCAAAAGGCACCCCAGTGTTCTTTGTGTGACTTCAAAAACTTGGATGAACTGGCGTAAGAAATCCTCGGCTGCTGTACGTGCCCTACTCAGTTCCTAATGGTTAAAGTTTCAGAGGGTAAATATATTTGGTGTCAAGCAGTCTGGGGTCAAATACTCCGGGGTTGAACTGTCCACTAAAAAATCACATATAAATTTATACATGAAATTGTATAGAAATGCATTGGGGTCAAACCGGCCGGGGGTGAACAGTTCTGGGTCGAACTGTCTGGAGTCAAATAGTCCTACTTCCCTCCCTGGACTACATGAAAAGAGACATGGAGGAGCTTTCCGATCTTGTACCCCAGGCAGGTATGATCCTAGCCCTGAGTAGCATCCTGCCATCACCCAGAATATTTATTTTGTGACAACCGTGCCCTAGCCCAGCAATCAAGGAGCCTCAATCCTCACCACTGACACCAGGGAGGTTGTCTCCTAGAAGAGGAAAGGATAACTAATACACACAGTAAAGTACAATTTCCCTTAAGTGCACACAGAGATCACAGTCAGTCTGGGGCTGGTTGCTCCCTTGCTCTCCAGGTCCCCAACAAGACTCCCCACTGGCACAGCCATAGGGTCCAGATCTCAGCCTAGCTGGCAAGCTAACCTCCAGTACCCTCTCTGTCCAACCAGTCCTTCATGTCCCTGCCCAGGTAGCTGACACAAACCCACACTTTGAGATAAGTATTTGTAAAACTCCACAGACACTCCTGGGAAAGGCTGACACAGATTCTCCAGCTGTGCCCCTTTACCCAGACAGTAAGGTAGTAATTCCTGCCACCACCAGCTAATATTATCAGCTACCCAAAGGCCCTTAAAAGGGTGTACAATTATTACTGTGCAATATTATTATCCAGTTGGTAATGTGACTATTCAGTCTAATGCTTATTAGAGTGGCTTATTACGATAACCTCTATAAATATGCAATGTACTCTAGAGCCTACTTTGTCTCTACACAAACCAGCAACAGGTAAAGATTCTTTAAATATTTAATAATTGTTGTGTCTTTCGGCTTTTCTCAGTTATGGGTCGCCACAGTGGAACTCCGGTCCGCTAATGATTGGCAGGAGATTTTTACGTACTGGCTTGCCGGGCCTAATGCACAACCTTCAACGAAGGAATGCCCATTCACGCATGTCGCTACACAGAAGACGCTCTAACTGAGAATTGAATGGGCAACGTCTAACTGTGAGGCAACAACGCTACCGCAGCACCACCACCGCAGTACAGTTCTTTAAATATTTAATAATAAATAATTAAATCACAAGACAATACTATTACACCATAGAGATATCTAAGAGTTCAGAGATCACACATAAACTTAAAATAATACAGTAGGACAGGTCTGATGTCAAAGAAAAATACTTAATCTAACTTTCTAATCTTTAGGTAATCTTAAGAGAAAACACAGTGATATAATCCTACTTACATAAATAAAGAGCATAAGCAGTACTGGGGTTGATGGTCCAAGACAAATGCTTTCAGTCTCTCACTGAACAATAGTTTTTAAAACACTAACAGCTCTGCTAAGGCCCTCCCAAATTACATCATTTTGACACTTAGGTTTTCCCAGTATTCACATTACATCATTTTGACACTTAGTCTGGAGTTCCCAGGCAAACAAACTGCATTATTTAACAAGCTAACACCTGCTCAGGAAACTACAACAATAAAAGACATTTCACATGTATACTCAAACAATTATTCATTAAGTTAAGACAATAGAAAGGATGTATTCAGCCAGATGCTTTGGCACCATATTTAGATAATTGTAACTTCAAAGAACATTTGAAATGCTTGGCTTGATTTTCCTTACAGCAGATGGCAATGTTGCAACAATCTTGAAGTTCACATTTTACAGTGTTTTTTTCATTTAAGAACACAAGCCTGTATTTTACATTTATTTATACAAATGACAGAATTATGTATCAAATTCTATTTGACTAGGCTGGCAGCCTTTGCCCATCTTTCCCCAATCTTCACATCTCTTCCCCCCAGAGAACTCAAGCTAGATTTTCAAGTGACCCTTGAGAAATGCCGCTTGAGAGGGCTAGGTCTATCTGAGGGTACTTCACCCCATTCCCTGTCTTGAGAGCCCATCTGCATTGGCATTGCTACTCCCACTGTAGTGCTGCACTGACATATCATATGCTTGCAACCCCAGGCTCCATTTTAGCAACTTGGCATTTTGCTGACTGGCTCTGTTTAACCATATTAGAGGGTTGTGATCTGTCATTACAGTGAATTTTGTTCCATACAGATAAGGTTGAAGTTCCTGCAATGCCCACACTATGGCTAGCCATCCCTTTTCTACAGCTGCATACCATTCCTCCCTGGGTTGGAGCCTATGACTGAGATAAACCACTGGGTGCTCTTCCACCACTGAAGAAATCTGGCTAAGTACAGCCCCCACCCCATGGTTCAAAGCATCCACTTGCACAACAAATTCTTTGATGTAATCTGGACTGGCTAACATAGGGGGTCCTCCCAAAGCTTCTTTAAGCTTCTGAAATGCCTGCTCACATGCTGGGGTTCACACTACCTTATCTGGCCTGTTCTTCCTTATCAGGTCTGTGAGGGGAGCAGCTATGGTACTATAACTAGTGACAAACCTTCTGTAGTGCCCTGCTGTCCCTAAGAATGCCCTCACCTGCTTTTTGGTAACAGGTGCAGGCCATGCCTGAATAGCTTCAACTTTGGTATGTTCTGGCCTTATCTTACCACTCCCCACTCTATGTCCTAGGTAGGATACCTCTGCCATACCCACCTGACATTTGCTCGGCTTAATGGTCAACCCTGCCCTCTGTAGTCTGCCCAGTACCTCCCTGACATGCTGAAGGTGCTCTTGCCAAGAATGGCTGTAGATGACAATATCATCTAGGTAAGCAAGGGTAAACCCTCCTGCTCCAGCTAGGATACTAATCATCAGCCTCTGGAAAGTCACTAGGGTATTCTTCATCCCACAGGGCATATTTGTGAACTCATACAAGCTAAAAGGAGTCACAAAGGCTGACTTCTCTCTAGCACTGGGAGTCAAGGGCACCTGCCAGTAACCCTTGGTAAGATCAATGGTTGTAAGATACTTAGCCCCACCCAGCTGCTCTAGGGTCTCATCTGTCCTAGGCATGGGGTAAGCATCTGACTCTGTGTGACTATTTAATTTCCTGTAATCCGCACAGAACCTGGTGCTGCCATACTTCTTTGGCACCAGCACTACTGGCAAAGCCTAGGGACTGTTGCACTCTTGAACCACCCCTAGTTCCAACATCTCCTGTGCCTCTTCCATCAGAGTCTGTTTGACTCTCTCAGGCACCCTTTTAGGGGCCTGCCCAATAGGCCTTTGGGGTCCTGTATCCACCTGGTGCTGCAACAGGTGGGTGCACCCTGGTTTCCCAGTGAACATGTCCCCAAATTCCTGCAACACTGCTCGGATTTCTCAAACCTGGGTGGGAGATAGCAACTGGGACATTGCTACCCCTTCCACCAAGGTGTCAGCCCGAGCCTCAATGAGATCAGTCCCCAGATCTCCCTCAGACTCCTCCTGCAGTCCACTGCAAATACTCAGCACAAGGGCTTCCCTGTCATGGTAAGGTTTCATCATGTTAACATGGTACAATCTGTGCCCCTGCCATCTGCCTAGCACTTCCACTGTGTAATTAACATCATTTACCTTTCTTACCACCCAGTATGGTCCCTCCCAAGCTGCTTGCAGCATGTTGTGTCTGACAGGAATGAGAACCATTACCTGCTGTCCCACAGCATATTCCCTAGCTCGAGAATTCCTGTCATACCACACCTTTTTCTGTTGTTGGGCTTCTGCCAGGTTTTCCTGGGCCAAGCCCATGAGTTCTCTGAGCCTTTTCCTGAGGTTTAGGATGTATGCCACAAGAGACTTCTTGTGAGACTCACACTCACCTTCCCACTCATCTCGAATTAAATCTAGAGGTCCCCTCACCCTATACCCATACAACAACTCAAAGGGTGAAAAACCCATGGATTCCTGGGGAACCTCTCTGTAAGCAAACAACAGATGGGGCAAATATTTGTCCCACTCCCTCTTAAACTGATCTGCAAATGCCCATAGCATGGACTTGATTGTAGAGTGTAACCTCTCAACAAGACCATTAGTCTGGGGATGGTAGGGGTGGCTGTTATGTGCTTCACCCCACAGGACTTCCACAGACAAGCCAGCAGGTTTGACATGAAATTGGCACCTCGGTCAGTCAGTATTTCTTTTGGAAAACCTACCCTGTTGAAAATCTCTTTGCCACCTTCTCTGTCTCAATGGAGGACAAAGACACTGCCTCAGGATATCGTGTAATATAATCCACTACCACTAGGATATACTTTTTCCCTGTGAAACTTGGGGTACTCAGAGGACCCACAATATCCATAGTTGCCCTCTGAAATGGCTCCTCAATCACAGGCAAAGGCATCAAAGGAGCTCTCACATTGACTCCTGCCTTTCCTACCTTTTGGCACTGCTCACAGGTCCTACAGTACCCTGTTACATCTCTGGAAATTCACTACCAACTGCTGTACTACTCTCACCTTCTAGCCCTCCCTCAGGGGGTCCACTCTCTGTATAGTAACCCTTTGTCCCAGTAAACAGATTCTCCCTTCCCTTGAGGATCAAGTGCCTCCCTAGCTACCAGCCTCAGGACTTGCAATGTAGGGTCTGAGAGCTGAGCATGTCTCAACTCTCTCCTTGTAACCCTTCCCAGCTCCCCTTCCACTGGAAGTCTGGCATCCTCTGACAGTGGTTCCTCACTGCCAGCCTGGGTACTACTACTACTCACCTCTACCTTTGCAGTTACCCTGTCCAAGGGAACATCAGTACCCACAAGCAGCTGTGGCTCACATTCAGTTTCACTGCTACAGCATATCACCCTCCCTGAAGTAACCACCTCAGCAGTCCTGGATGCAAGTATGCAGTCTGTCTGGGTCTCCCCCAGGCTACCAGACCCACATGCTTGTCTCCTTGCCTCACTGCGTATAACTGCATAAGTACCTGGGACTGCCTCATCCAAATCCTTCCCTCTCAGGACATCTGCAGGATGGTAGTTCCATACCCTGGTTGTCTCAAGACAACCCACTATTGGCATTTTGTCTTTCCCACTTACTGGCTCCCTCACCTTTGGTTCTCCACCTTGCCTCCATGGACATCTGTATGCCATATGGCCCCACGGGTTCCATTCAAAACATTTAACCCTAGCTCTTGGATGTGTACCTGGACTAGTGGCTTCCCTTGCTACTGGTGGATTCTGTTGGGACAATCTGTGCTGCCCATCATGGGTTCCTTTAGACCCATGAGCAGTACTGGGGATCCCTTTCCTGTGCAGGGCTGCCCTGATGGCCAGGTATAGGGCTCCCTTCTTCCCTAACTTATCTGAAGTAGCACATTGTCTATCAGCTAACCAGATCATCATGTCCTCAGGCAAAGTGCTAAGGGCTTGTTCCCTCACCAAAAAGTCTGCCAGCCCTTCAAAAGTGGTGACCTGATATCCAGTCACCCAGCTATGAAAATAAGTACTCAGTTTAACAACATATTCACATACATTTTCATCTGTCTTGCACCTATGCTCATGAAACTTTTTCCTATACATTTCAGGTGTTAGCTTAAAACATTGTAACAGACATTTCTTTACAGCAGTATAATCAAAACAGAGTCAGGCATTTGTGATATACAAGTTACAGCTTTCCCATGGAGTAAGGGGGCCAGGAACTTTACCCAGAGCCTTTGGTCAAAATTATACTGTTTGCATACCCTTTCAAACATGTGAATGAAACTATTAAAATTATCCCCCTCGTTAAATCACAGAAGAAATTTACTGACCTGTTGTTCTTCTAGGGTCCAGTTACTCCCTTCCCCATTACCTCCATGACTCTGGCAAAGAGTAAGCATTTCTCTCTCATGCTTCCTCTGATGCTCCTTTTCTTTGGCTTTTATCTCCAAATATCTGGCTTCCAACTCAAGTCTCTTTAGCTCCAGCTGGAATTTTAAGTCCATTGCAAAAAGGTTGAGCTGTCCATTCTCCAAGGATATTGTATTTCCACTGCCAGTCGGATTGTCCTTAGCAGAAAGGTTGAGCTGTCCATTCTCCAAGGATATTGTATCTCCACTGATTGTCCTAGATGCTGTTTTGTGATGTACCTGCAACCAAGGCTACAATCAGGTCTGCCTTAGTCAGGTTTCCATGCACCAGTCCCCTAGCCTGGCACAGCTCCACCAGCTGGCTCCTTGTCAGCTTTCCATACTCCTGTGCTGACATACTGCCTGCTCACCCTGACTAACTAAGCTAACAAAAGAAATAAAAAAATTGTGATCTGAACTCTAAGTATACACTGCATGGCTGATTTAGAGTACAAAACACCTTCAGAGATCACTGTACATAAGCTACAGGAGTCACTCTACCCACACCACTGCCAAACACTTGTGAGGATATCTTATCCCAACCACTGCCACCACTTGTGATGACCGTGCCCTAGCCCAGCAATCAAGGAGCCCCAATCCTCACCACTGACACCAGGGAGGATGTCTCCTAGAAGAGGAAAGGATAACTAATATACACAGTAAAGTAAAATTTCCTTTAAGTGCACACAGAGATCACAGTCAGTCTGGGGCTGGTTGCTCTCTTGCTCTCCAGGTCACCATTAAGACTCCCCCACTGGCACAGCTATAGGATCCAGATCTCAGCCTAGCTGGCAAGCTAACCTCCAATACACTCTCTGCCCAACCAGTGCTTTGTGTCCCTGCCTAGGTAGCTGACACACACACACCCACACTTTGAGATAAGTATTTATACAACTTCACAGACACTCCTGGGAAAGTCTGACACAGATTCTCCAGCTGTGCCCCTTTACCCGGACTATACAGTAGTAATTCCTGCCAACATCAGCTAATATTATCAGCTAGCCAAAGGCCCTTAAAAGGGTGTCCAATTATTACTGTGCAATAGTATTATCCAATTGGCAATGTGACTATTCAGTCTAAGGCTTATTAGAGTGGCCTATTACGATAACCTCTATAAATATGCAATGTACTCTAGAGCCTACTTTGCCTCTACGCAAACCAGCCACAGGTAAAGGTTTTTAAAATATTTAATAATAAATAATTAAAACACAGGGCAATACTATTACACCACAGAGATATCTAAGAGTTCAGAGATCACACAGAAACTTAAAATAATATAGTAGGACAGGTCTGATGTCAAAGAAAAACAATTAATCTAACTTTCTAATCTTTAGCCAAGAGAAACCACAGTGCTATAATCCTACTTACATACATAAAGAGCATAAGCAGTACTGGGGTTGATGGTCCAAGAACAATGCTTTCAGTCTCTCACTGAACAATAGTTTTTAAAACACTAACAAACAGCTCTGCGAAGGCCCTCCCAAATTACATCATTTTGACACTTAGGCTTTCCCAGTATTCACATTACATCATTTTGACACTTAGTCTGAAGTTCCCAGGCAAACAAATTGCATTATTTAGCAAGCTAACACCTGCTCAGGAAACTACAACAATAAAAGACATTTCACATGTATGCTCAAACAATTATTTCTTAAGTTTAGACAACAGAAAAATGTGTTCATCCAGACGCTTCGGCACCATTTTTTAGATAATTGTAACTTTAAGAACATTTGAAATGCTTTGTTTGATTTTCCTTACAGCAGATGGCAATGTTTCAACAATCCTGAAGTTCACATTTTATAGTGTTTTCTTTCATTTAAGAACACAAGCCTGTATTTTACATTTATTTATACAAATGATAGAATTATGTATCAAATTCTATTTGACTAGGCTGGCAGCCTTCGCCCATCTTTCCCTAATCTTCACATATTTATTTTATTTTACATTTGTTAACTGGGAAAGTCCAACTTGAAACAAAGACAATTTTCAGTGGAGGCCTTGGGAGAAAGGCTCCAGATGCATGTCTTTGCAATGTGGGAGGAAACCAGAGCATCCAGAGGAAACCCACATGAATGCTGAGAGGACATACAGACTCCGCACAGAAGGCACCCCAGTTGAGAATCAAACCAGAGAACATCTTCCTGTGAAGTGATAACACTACTGCTGCACCACTCCGCTGTCCACAGTACAAGGACTTCAACAATTGGCTAAGCTTCTGGTGTCATTCTAAGGGGATCCAGTATCTGTCTGACTGGGATGACATGATCGACAGACCACGATGCTTTGCCAGAGATGGCCTGCACCTGTCGCCTTTGGGATTCCGAATACTGTCTAAGGCTCTTGCCACCCCAATAGTGTCTTTTTTAGGTAAGGTTCAAATGACAAATTCACCACCATAACAGGTACAAGCAAGCAAAATCTGAGGGTAATGCTACTCAATGCTAAAAGTCTAAACCTCAAAATGCACTCAGTCCAGGTACTCCTTAAAATGGAGAACATCAACATCTGTGCAGTGACAGAGACCTGGTTCAAGGCTCCAGAGAGCACCCCTGCATTACCAGGCTATAATTCATACCACACCTTTTGGCCACCTAACCTGGACTGAAACACTAAAGGTGGAGGCGTGTCCATATTCATTAAGGATATCCACACCTCCAGGTTAGTTGCTCAGCATAAGGCATCTGAGATTATCCAAGTACAACTAACTCTGGGCAAGACCACAATCCAAATTATAGCTTGCTACAGATCCCCCACCATGCCCCAGGATTCCCACTCCTCATTTCTTGATACACTTGAAAATATTAAGGTACAACCTAACACCCCAGTAATGGGTACTACCCCACCATTAACTGGGAAAACTACTGATGTACCAACTCTTTAGCTCAGCATTTTCTGGAATTCATAAATTTCAGTGCCTTGGATCAACTTACCCACCCCCCCACCAGGGACAGCAATATCATAGACCTGGTCATTACCAACATGGATGACTGATATTCCACACCAAAGGTCAATTCCTGATTGGTCAGATCCGACTACAATCTAATCACCCTAGACATCCACATCCCACCCCCACCCCCATTAGGGAAACCACCTTAAAAAATTTCTCCAAAGCCAACTTCACGCTTCTTAAGACAGAAGTGGCAAACTTTACAACACCCATGCAGATGGGCAATAGAAGTATGACTGCTGAATCCTACACAAATGCATTTTATAAGCACTTGCACGAGTGCATGGATCATACTATCCCTAACAGAACCAAGATGCTATCCTCCAAAAAAAGGAAGTCAATCTGTTGGTCCCTTGCCATAAACAAACTCTACAACAGAAGAAAGAAACTGCTGAAAAAAGTAAAATCCCATGATTGGAGGAACTCACTGGTCAGCCTCAGTAAGAAGTTGAGATCCCTCATAAAATCCTCCAAAGCTAGTTATGAAAACAAAGTTGCCACTAACTCTAAAGACAACCACAAAGCATTCTATAGCTATGTCAATAATCTCAATGGCAACACTCAGATCTGCTCTGAGTTACAGCACAATGGCACTAAATATACAGAACCAACTGATATTGCAACATCCTGGCAGATAGATTCAGTGCTAACTTTACCCCCCATGTACCCCCTAAAAACCCATCTCTATACCGGAAGAATACAAAGTTCATGTAATCACAGCTGCACAGGTAAAAACCACACTCTCCAAAGCCAAGAACACAGCATCCATGGGACCTGACAACATCCCAGGCTACGTTCTACATGAACTACAGAACGAACTGGCACCGCACCTAAGTACCATGGTCAAACATAGCCTCACCTCAGGCTTTGTGCCCACTGAATGGCAAACAGCAATGATTATCCCACTCAACAAAGGGAGATCCACCACGGACGCCGGGAACTACCGCCCCATTAGCCTGACGAGCCTGGTCTGCAAGACCATGGAGTGTATCATCATGGAACATATAAACAAAGACATTGGTAATCTCCCAACTCTGGACCCCACCCAGTTTGGGTTTGTAAAAGACAGATCATGTCTCCTAAACCTGATAAACTTCTTTGAAGCAGTCACCAAAGCTATAGAAGTGGGTAAGGTGGTTCACACAGCCTATGTAGATCTTGCCAAGGCTTTTGACACCATCCCCCACTCTGGAATTATAGATAAACTCACTAAACTAGGTATAAATCCCTATGTCACAAGATGGGTTGCCAACTGGCTCACTTACAGAACCCACACTGTGAAAATAGCAGACTCCAAATCCCACTTCAGACTAGTGACAAGTGGAGTACCACAGGGTTCAGTCTTGGGTCCTCTCCTGTTTGCTATCTACTTTTCTGAAGTACAGGCTAACATAGAAGGACTTTGGCTAATGAAGTTCTCAGATGACTGCAAACTAGGAGCCATTATCAAACCTCCTAACGATGTGGACATCCTAAAAAAGGGCCTCACTGAGACAGATGCCTGGTGTCAAAGCCATGGCCTCAAGCTCAATTCCAAAAAGTGCATTGTAATCCCTTTTGGTACAAATTCTGTACCCATGAACTACCACATAGGCGGTAGTCTACTTAACACCGGAAGTGTTATAAGAGACCTTGGGACACAGGTGGACAGTAGTCTCTCCTTTGATAATCACATTGCCACAGTAGTCAGGAAATTATTTTACGTGGCACACCTCATCACAAAAGGTTTCTCATCCAGGAAAAAAGAGATAATTGTTCCCCTCTGCTCATCACTCGCTAGACACATTATAGAGTACAATGCCGCTTATGGTATGTACCTCTCAGGACAGCTACAAGAACTTGAAAGGCCACAGAAATACCTCACAAAGAGGATTACTGGCCTGAAATAGATACCCTATGCAGACCGTCTAAAAAAACTGCAGCTTTACTCCGTTGCATATTGCCTACTCAGAGGTGATCTCTGCCTAACATACAAAGCTATGTCAAACCCAGAGCTGTTGAACATGCTCCACCTAAAGAAATCCCAATCCCTCCGAGCTATATGCTCTAGGGACCTAAACCTTGTCACCACAATAAAAAGAACATGCTAGAGGGATAGATTCCTGTCCCAGAGACTTCCCATACTCTGAAACAAACTACCTGTCTATATCAAACAAAGCTCCTCATTATCACTCTTCATGAAAAATCTTGATGATTGGATGGGAAATAGGAAATTCAGCCCGGGGATCACTTCTGGGGCTCTGCTCAACAGAGGCACAGGAGAATAATTTTCTTAGGTGGCGAAAGCCAGAGTACCTTTTTGGCTAGGCTTATATAGGTCCTAGGGCCAATAGCCTGGTACCTACCTATGAATGTTTCTGAGATTTAGCAAGTTGAGAAAAACATTGGTGTTGTCACATCCAGTGATGGCTCGTGCTATTGGACTGCAAGACTGCAGCCCACCTCCCCAGCTGTACAAAACAGGAAGAAAAAACAGTAAATAAAAATTAACAAGTCCCAAAACTCAAATCCGGACTGCTGATTAACCAGTCCAGATTTGGAAAAAAGACAGCAGTTTACAGATGCCCCAGAAGTCTATGCAGTTACAACTGACTGTGCATGCTCAGAATGAAGGCTTGAGGCTGGATTCAGCACATGCATGGGTGGGATGAGAAACAGGAGCTGCTGCTGCAATGGATTCTTTCCCCGGGATGATCAGAAACACTGGAGCTGCTGCTTTGACTTTGCTGTTATGCAGGTACTGCTTTTACAAACAAAAAAGCAAGTTGGCTGCTGTTACTTCACTAAAGTACTTTTAATTTTAGCGCTTTCATTGAGGTCAATGCCCCAACTTCTTCAGACAACTCAACTCAACTCACCCAACAAATATATATCATATTAAATTAATTAATTAATCAGTTACTGGGACACTTTAAATTTAAAGGTCCCTTACATAAAAATTATTTGTTACAAAAAAGTCATAAAACAGAGAAACATACTCAACATATATATTAAAAACTATTAGACTATAAACATGTATTATATAGGAGCTTTCACCAAATGTTGATATGAACAACTATTATGTTAGAAATCCTAAAAAAAACTCTGAAAACTAAAACCTTATTATATAAAAAATTGTTATACAATAGATAAATATATAAATATACCTAAATGTGGACATTAAATTTTATCAACTCTCACCCTATTAATTCATTTTTAATTCATTTTAAAAAAAGACATTATAAACCATAAATGTATTACTAAAATAATAGTACACAAAACAACATAAACATACATGACTATACATGCACTCATTTGTCCTAACCATATTTGTATGCATATCTACACTCATGTATACATATGTTGATAAGAGTTCATGTGTATATATAATAAATCTTATATAATTATAGTATTTTATCTATGAAGGGCTTTAAGCTTTAAAATACACTTTATAGAGACAAATTCATTTAGTCCTGGAGGTATGTGTGCAAAAGTACGAATTTGCCACATAAGTTCGCTTTCCTCCAGTTTCAATTCCCATGGTCCCCCCCCCTTACTGAATTCAACCTTTTGTATGACTGTGAAAACGAAATTGTCTGTGGGGTTGTCCAAAATATGCCTAGCTGAGGCATTTGTGCCTATTCCCTTCTGAATACTATATTGGTGTTCGTATATTCTCTGCTTTCATTTTCTTTCCATTTTCCCAATATAAAATGAAGGGCAATGTTCACATAATGCCGCATAGACCACCCTTTTAAAGTCGCTGTTGAATTTTCCTTTTACTACATACAACTTATCTCTAATATTATATTTCTTACTTACCTTTATGTATTTACACTGCTGGCAATGTCCACATTTTCTCATCCCATTCATAGGTCTATATTCCTTCCCTTGGTTTTCTAACAGGGTCTTCAAATTGGGCCCTCTTGTGTAAATAAATCATGATCGAGCCTCTAATAATTTAGTCAGGCCATTATCTTTTAAAATAATGGCCAAATTCTTATACAAAATGTTCTTAATATTATTTATGTCCATAGAATATGTGATCAAAAAACTAGTTCCCAAACTTTTATTGTTGCTGTTTGACTGCTCACTCATCTGGCTAGTTTCAATGGTACTCTGTTCTAAAGTTTCCGTAAGGGCATTGCCATAGCCCTTTTGTACAATGGGTCTAAAGTGCCCCAACATCCTGTTAAAATTAACTTAATCAAAAATATGTACTAAGAAATGTTCAGGGTACCCTCTCTTAATAAACATATCCTTCAAAGTTTTGCATTCTAAAAAGTAATCACTATCATCTAAGACCATTCTAGCTCCCCTTACAACTTGCTCCTTAACTACCGCCTTCTTTTGGTGATAAGGGTGGCAACTTGTGAAATTTAAAAACATATTCAAATAGGTAGGTTTTCTGTATATGGTTGTCTTGAACCTATTATGAACTTTATCCTTTAACAACTGAATTCCAAGAAATTAATAGAGTCCTGTTCAACTTGATAAGTAAATTCTAGAAATTCTGTAAGTTCTGTAATACTTCCAATAAAGGGCTCTACCATAGCTACCTGACCTTTCCACAGAAAAAAAACATATCATCTTGGTACCTAGTGTACCACACAATATTATCCTGGAACATTCTGTTATTAAATAATAACACCCTCTCCCAATAGGCCATAACACAATTAGTGAAAATGCCTCCACAGGGTGACCCCATGGCCACCCCTATTTTTTGTAAATACAGGTCTCCATTAAAGTACATAAAGTTGTTAGACAATACAAGCTCGAGAGGGGTTTCAATAACATAGATATCACAGTTATCAGCACCTTTGAGATTCAAAAAAATCCCTTACCCACTGCAACCCTAACCCTTGCAGTATAACTGTGTAGAGATCTTTTATATCTACGGTAAGAAAGGTGTATCCATCATCATGCTCCAAATTATTAATACCTTCCAAAAAAACCCAGGAATCTGAACAGATCTGTGTTTCTGTTTTAATGAAGGGCTTAAGTTTGCTATCAATATATTTTGCACATGCATAGGTAATCGAACCCCTCCCATCCACAATAGGTCTAAAAGGTGGGTCATACAAATTTTTAGGTATCTTAGGAGATCCAAAAATGGTGGATATAATAGGAGTTGGCATGGTCAGGTTATGTAAGATATCAATGGTAATGCTGCCTTCCAAGAATAAATCATTAAGAGTATTATTTATTCTTTTATATGCACCATTAACCTCATTTGCACTAGCATGTTCGTAAGTATCACTCTCCAAATATTCACACATTCTGTTAAGATACACCATTTGGTCCATGAACACCAGACCCCCTCCCTTATCTTGTTTTATGAATCTTATGTGACACACTTTCAACAACTGCAAAAAATCCAATTCTTCCTGAGTTATATTTTTATGATGATCCTTATTGTGATACTTAGTATTATTTCCATAGTTGTTACTATTACTAAACATTGCTCTCAAATCCATCTCACATATCCTTTCAAATATTGCAAGGGACTCATGGAGCGGTGGGTTAAACAAGCTTGAAATTCTAAAGGTAGAAATTAAAGAAGGGTTGGCACCCATTAGACATGTTAAATTGAGCTTTCTTATGAACAGTTTAAGGTCTAAAATAGTTCTTGCTAAATCCATTTTTCTATCTGGAACAAAAGTCAGTACCTTAGCAAAAATGTCAACGGAACTTTCATTAATATCCAAAGTGGTAAAAGTAAAGATTTTGAAATCGTTCAGGGAACTCACATGAATTTTAGGATTTTGTTGAACCCTGATCATCTCTTGCGACAATTCTGGCATCTCCATTGTGGGCCCGGATTCCAGTTGTTCCTCCATTGGCCACGTTGGTTCGCTTGACGTCTCTGAAAACCCTGATTATTGTTATTACTATTTCCAGTATTATTATTTTGCTGTCCGTTTGCTTGTAGGCTGTTGGTCTGTTGTTTATTATTTTTTATCCTTTCACTGCATCATAGGGCTGACGTCTGTGGTTGATTACTCACATCATTTTGTATATTTATCAGTTCATCCCCATTCGCCCCATTGTCCAATGGATGCGACCTTACATCTTCAGACTCACTACTCATAGGCCTATTTACATCTGGAGGTGGGGGATAAACCATATCTTTTGAATATTCATTGATATCAAGAGTAATCTTTTTCTTTTTTGTTTCTATTGCTTTATTTATAGCAGAATCAATACTTGTGTAAATATGCATATAATCGTATTTATATTTTACAAAATCGGGATTTGTAGTAATATTATGCTTGAGAATCTCGAGCTCAGCCCTTAGAACATCTATTTGAGTAACGTATTGTTTAATCAATAACTGTAAAAACTCTATCCCTTGATGATCAAATAACTGGATGAGTTCAAAATAAAAAAGAGGACTTATACATTAAACCCACAGGATAGCGCCATTGATGCAACCCTTTCGGAATTATTTTCTTAACAATGCACTCACGGAAGTATGAAACTTCCAACTGTAACTTCCGACATTTAAAAAGTTTTGTATCAAATTCATTCAGTTATGTCACAATTGGAGAGATATTATTGCTACGAATAGTATCCATATCAGAATCAGTAGTGGTTGCAAAAAATGAAGAAGCTCTTAAGTATTCAGTCATTGAGGGAACGGAATTCCGCACATTACCATTTTGCTGTTCATTTGAAAAAGCCCCTTGTATGCTTTGCGGTATGTTACCCCCTTCCGTTAGTGGTTGTATTGTACTCACAGATGGAGGATAACTCATAGCAGAGTTTAGAGTTCCACTCAAAATGTTTGCATAAGATAATGTATATCCACTCGATCCTAAATTACTGTCCATTACCCTGGGAGTTGGTTGGAAATTTCCAGGGTTCCTTTCTTCAATGGTTTTAGATAATGTATCCACTCGATTGAGCAGCTGCTGCACCAATATGGTTAAATTCCCCACAGCATTCACCTCAGAGGTAGGATTAGGTCAGCTCATATCTCGTTGAGAGAAAATGATGTGAGTAATCAACCACAGACTTCAGCCCTACGACGCAGTGAAAGTATAAAAAATAATAAGCAACAGACCAACAGCCTACAAGCAAATGGACAGCAAAATAATGATACCGGAAATAGTAATAACAACAATCAGGGTTTTCAGGGACGTTAAGTGAACCAACGTGGCCAATGGAGGAACAACAAGAATCAGGGCCCACAATGGAGACGCCATAATCATCACAAGAGATGATCGGGGTTCAACAAAATCCTAAAATTTATCTGACTTCCCTGAACAATTTCAAAATCTTTAATTTTACCACTTTGGACATTAATGAAAGTTTTGTTGACATTTTTGCTAAGGGACTGACTTTTGTTCCAGATAGAAAAGCGGATTTAGCAAGAACTATTTTAGACCTTAAACTGTTTGTAGCTCAATTTAACATGTCTAATGGGTGCCGACCCTTCTTTAATTTCTACCTTTAGAATTTTGAACTTGTTTAACCCACCACTCCATGAGTCCCTTGCAATGTTTGAAAGGATATGTGAGATGGATTTGAGAGCAATGTTTAGTAATAGTAACAACTATAGAAATAATACTACGTATCACAATAAGGATCATCATAAAAATATAACTCAGGAAGAAATGGATTTTTTGCAGTTGTTGAAAGTGAGTCACATAAGAGTCATGAAACCAGATAAGGGAGGGGGGTCTAGAGTTCATGGACCAAATGGCGTATCTTAACAGAATGTGTGAATATTTGGAGAGTGATACTTACAAACATGCTAGTGCAAATCAGATTAATGGTGCATATAAAAGAATAAATAATACTCTTAATGATTTATTCTTGGAAGGTAGCATTACCATTGATATCTTACGTTACCTGACCATGCCAGCTCCTGTTATACCCACCCTTTTCGGATCTCCTAAGATACATAAAAATTTGTATGACCCACCTTTTAGACCTATTGTGGATGGGAGGGGTTCGATTACCTATGCCTGTGCAAAATATATTGATAATAAACTTAAGCCTTTCATTAAAACAGAAACACAAATCTGTTCAGATTCCTGGGGCTTTTTGGAAGGTATTAATAATTTAAAGTATGATGATGGATACACCTTTCTTACCGTAGATATAAAAGACCTTTACATGGTTATACCGCAAGAGTTAGGGTTGCAGTGGGTAAGGGAATTTTTGAATTTCAAAGGTGCTGATAACTGTGATATCTATTGTATTGAAACCCTTCTTGAACTTGTATTGTCTAACAACTTTATGTACTTTAATGGAGACCTGTATTTACAAAAAACAGGGGTGGCCTTGAAGTCACCCTGTGGAGGCAGTTTCGCTAATTGTGTTATGGCCTATTGGGAGAGGGTGTTATTATTTAATAATAGAATCTTCCAGGATAATGTTATTTGGAACACTAGGTACCAAGATGATATGTTTTTTTTTTCTGTGGAAAGGTCAGGTAGCTATGGTAGAGCCCTTTATTGGAAGTATTACAGAACTCACAGAATTCCTAGAATTTACTTATCAAGTCGAACAGGACTCTATTAATTTCTTGGACATTCAGTTGTCAAAGGATAAAGTTCATAATAGGTTCAAGACAACCATATACAGAAAATCTACCTATTTTAATATGTTTTTACATTTCACAAGTTGGCACTCTTATCACCAAAAGAAGGCGGTGGTTAAGGGGCAAGTTGTAAGGGGAGCTAGAATGGTCTCGGCTAATAGTGATTACTTTTTAGAATGCAAAACTTTGAAGGATATGTTTATTAAGAGAGGGTACCCTGAATATTTCTTAGTACATATTTTTAAGTTAATTTGAAAAGGATGTCAGGGCACTTTAGACCCATTGTACAAAAGGGCTATGGCAATGCCCTTGGGGAAACTTTAGATCAGAGTACCATTGAAACTAGCCAGATGAGTAAGCAGTCAAACAACAATAAAAGTTTGGGAACTAGTTTTTTGATCATATATTCTTTGGACATAAATAATATTAAGGACATTTTGTATAAGAATTGGGCCATTATTTTAGAAGATAATGGCCTGAATACATTATTAGAAGCTTGACCATGATTTATTTACAGAAAAGGGCCCAATTTGAAGACCTTGTTAGTAAACCAAGGGGAGGAATATAGACCTATGAATGGGATGAAAAAATGTGGACGTTGCCAGCAGTGTAAATACATAAAGGTAAGTAATAAATATAATATTAGAGATTAGACATATGTAGTAAAAGGAAAATTCAACTGCGACTCTAAAGGGGTAGTCTATGTGGCATTATATGAACATTGCCCTTCATTTTATATTAGGAAAACGGAAATAAAATTGAAGCAGAGAATATACAAACACCAATATAGTATTCAGAAGGGAATAACCACAAATGTCTTAGCTAGGCATATTTTGGACAACCCCACACATAATTTTGTTTTCACAGTCATACAAAAGGTTGAATTCAGTAAGAGGGGAGGACCATGGGAATTGAAACTGGAGGAATGCGAATTTATGTGGCAAATTCATACTTTTGCACACATACCTCTAGGATTAAATTAATTTGCCTCTATAAAGTGTATTTTAAAGCTTAAAGCCCTTCATTGATAAACGAATATAATGATATAAGGATTATTATATATACACATGAACTCTTATACAACATATGCATACATGAGTGTAGATATGCATACATATCTGTATAGGACAAATGAGTGCATTTTTAGTCATGTATGTTTATGTTGTTTTGTGTACTTTTATTTTAGTAATACCTTTCTGGTTTATACCTTTTTTTTTTAATTAATTAAAAATGAATTAATAGGATGAGAGTTGGTAAAATTTAATGTCCACATTTAGGTATATTTATATATTTATATACTGTATAACAATTTTTTATATAATAAGGTTTTAGTTTTCAGAGTTTTTTTAGGATTTCTAACATAATAGTTGTTCATATCAACATTTGATGAAAGCTCCTGTATAATAGATATTTATAGCCTAATAGTTTTTAATATATATGTTGAGTATGTTTCTCTATTTTATGAATTTTTTGTAACAAAGAATTTTTATGTAAGGGACCTTTAAATTTAAAGTGTCCCAGTAATTGATTAATTAATTGAATATGATATATATCTATTTAGTGAGTTGAGTTGTCTGAAGAAGTTGAGGCATTGACCTCAACGAAAGCGCTAACATTAAAAGTATTTTAGTGAAGTAACAGCAGCCAGCTTGCTTTTTTGTTTTTAACAGTTTGTTGAGCAGGTACTGCTTTTACAGTTAGGAACTGAAACAGACTGAATACTTTGCTGCTTTAGTTAGGAACTGAAACAGACTTAGGAACTGAAACAGACGGAATACTTTGCTGCTTTAGTTAAGAACTGAAACTGGCTTTGATTTTGAAATGTATTGCAGACTGAATACTTTGCTTTTTAGAGGAACAGGACTTTGCTTCTGTTATTCATTTACTGCTTTTGCAGTTAGTAACTGAAACAAGACTTTGCTGCTTTGTGCATGTCTGTGAAATGCCCCAGGCAACTATAACTGGTGGCTAGAGAATAACTCAGGCTCAAATCCTAAACCTTGGATGCAGGTAGCAATAGCCTGAATTCCCTACCCACCACCACTTGTGAAAAGTGGTCAGATTTTTGCCTCATATTTTTGTTCTGTTCTGTTCCTCATAAAATCTGTGGTTTTCTAGGTTTTGAATTCACTAAATAATGGCAGAAATTTGAATTTCAGACGTCGTATTCTTCAGAAAGTACATAACACAAAACATTTTATTCCAGCAATTTTCTAAGTTTATAAGATCAATATTTGAAATTTGTCCCTAGTTTTGGGACTGTATTCCCCCATTATTGGCTTTGTCCAGGTTTGTGCTAAGAGATTGAGAGCTATAGTGAGAACTGAATTCACTGAATATGTTTGGGGGCTGTTTTCTCCCATCATTGCCTTTGTCCAGGTGTTTATGCTAAGAAATTGAGAGCTATGGCGAGAACTGAATTCACTAAATGATAGCCATTTCAGTTTCAGTCTTCCTGTCTTTTAAGAAACAGATGATTTTGAAAAGTGGTATGTTGCTCTGACTGTAGTGAATAGGGTCCTGGGTGCAAGACATGGCAGTGAAATGCATGGCAGTATCCCAAAGTTTTATTATAGCAACTTTCCAAAATTATACAAGCAATGTTTAAAATGTGTCCCTGGGTTTGGGGCTTTTGTCCCCCCCCCCAATAAATATTGGCTTTTTCCAGAATTCTTGTGCTCATGTGCTGCAAAGTTGAGAGGTACAGTTGAGTGTTAAGTGGATTTTACAAGGAGCTATCAGCTTCAGGGGAAGAGAAGTTTAGTGCTGCTTATGCTGAGTCAGCTTGCATTGTTAATAGCACAACAGGTTGTGCACTTGCTTTTGATGTAGAAAGCTGTGGGTTTTACTCCCGCAGTATGTAGATGCATTGCTGATACTGTACTGTGCTGTACTTTTAATGGTGGTAGATGCTGCAGTCCTGAGAATGTCCTCTTTGGCAGAGATACCTAGTAACTGTTATCAGTTTGCCATCCATTCCCTATTGCAATATTACTAACTTTTAATTTTTTAAATGTAACATGGGCAATGTATTCCTCAAGGGCAACAGGCACTTTATTTGTAGCTGAAACAATGAAATATAAAGTTGTTTGCTAGCAGCAACCTCTTCATTAGTTACAGACCTCTTTAATGTGGAATTATTTAAATGACTTTTACTTCTGCAGAGATTGTGCATATTTACTGATACAGGTAGACTGTAGAAGTTTGAGTAGACTTTTATGATGGAAATGTTCTGAATTGGGCAGTTTTGTCATTATTGGTGCATGCATTTTGTTTCATTGTTTACTGGAAAAATGTTCAAAATAATAAATTTAAAATGCCCTCTAACAACTGTATTGTATTATACAAGGAATATAATTTAATACAGTCAGGAAGGTGTATCAAAGAACACGTGTATGTTTCTGTGCAAGGGGTCTATGATTTAAAAACAGCCCAAAGTTAATCTTTATCTGCCACTGGCCAAATGTATTTTCTTTGAATGTGGATTTCAATGCTGTTTCAATGAATGTGAGTTTCAAGGGCAGAGATGTTTTAATGTTAAGTCTATTTTCATTGTGAGACTGCATTGCTTTGTTTAGCAGATGTATGTTAGTGTTTGTGCTGTAAAATGTAAAATAAAACTTTTAAATGAAATCCAAATCATCATAGAAGTAAAGCAGTATGCACATCACAGTGTTTATGGTAAATCGGGTGAAATAGTCAAGTAATGGGACATTGGAATGGCTACAGGGGGAGGCCCCATTCTACCATGATTTTGTGAGGGGGAAGCAAATTCACAGACGTCCCCGGCTGAACTATAACTCAACACTGTCCAGATTTTCACAGAATGAATAGATTTTTGCTTCTTATTTTTGATTTGTTCCTCAAAATTTGTGGTTTTCTGGTAAATCATTTAGGAATGAAGTCACTAAATAATGACAGACATTGAGTTTCAGAATTCATACCCTTCAGAAAAATGCATGCTAAAGCAAGACCTGTTATTCTATCAATTGAAGTTTATACAAGAGCAATTTTTAGTACTGTCTGTATGTTCCCCCAATATATTTGGCCTTGTCCAGATTTCCTGTATTAAGAGGTTGAGAGGTACGTGCAAATAAATCACTTTATAGAATTGGATATATCCAAACCTCTCAACTGTCCCCAACTTTGGCTCAAAATGTTGCTCTCCCCCGATAATCTCTCCACAAAATGGCAGTTTTGAAAGAAAATGTGGAAGACTTACAATTAATAAATAATTGTAATGATCAGAGTTACAGATTACTTTTATTTAAGAAATGCATACAGATTCTCTTATTTTGTCAGCTGCTCAACTTAACAGTACTAATATTAAATAAAGTGTCCCTTCTTTGACAGGTTCCCAGCTGTATTATGTGGTGATTTTATATTTTTGTATCACATTGTTGGTCCATTTTTCATAAAATTGTGGTTTTCTGGCAAATTAGTGGCAAATCATTAAAGACTGAAGTTAGAAAATAATGACAGAATTTGAGTGTTAGATTTCATACCCTTCAGAAAATTCATACTAATGCAAACCCTACAATTCTATTATATTTCTAAGTTTATAAGAGCAATATTTAAAATTGTCCTTATTTTGGGGCCTTTGTCCCACTTCTATTTATGGCTTTGTAAAGATTTTTTGCTCTGGGGTTGACAGGTATGACAAATGTGTCAGGGCCATCACCGTCAGCCAGAGACATTTCAAATTGTGACATACTTGTACCCCACTCCCCCATGTAGTGACCCAGGATGTGTCCAAGCAAGGCAAGGAGCAGTTATGCAGTGTAAGTGTACAGAATATCCCCCCATCCAAGGTAGGCACAAGTACTACAATGGATTTTCATCTGTCCTTGAGTTTGCAGAATGTTCTGGTTTTCTGTCATATTTTTACACTGTTGATTTATGCTTCTTCTTATTCAGAAAGTACATGTTATTGCAGTACCTGTTTCATAGTTTCATAGTTTCATAGTTTGGTACTAGGCTATCTGCCCTGGGGCATTTATAAGCCTAGCCATAGTGATGTGGCTTTCGCCACCCCATGTAATGGTACAAAAGTGTACAGAATAGATTTAGAATACTGTGCCTCTGTCTAGTAGTGACACAGTGAAGACCCCCTTACATAATAGAATTAGTTTACTGTGCCTTTGTCTAGTAGTGACACAGAGATGACCCCTGGGGTAAACCTATGATCTCCCATCCACTCGTCAAGATTTCTCTTGAAGAGAGTCAGTGAGGGGCTCTGCCTAACATGAACTGGGATTCTGTTCCAGAGTATGGGAAGCCTCTGAGTTATGAATCTGTCCCTCCAGCATGTCCTATTCATATTTGTGCTGAGGTTCAAATCTTTAGCTTTCGTGGTTCTGGTGGATTTGGATTTTTTGAGGTGGAGCATGTCCATCAATTCCTGATTGGACATGGCCTTGTACGTCAGGCACAGATCACCTCTGAGTAGGCGGTATGCTACTGAATAGAGTTGGAGTTTCTTTAGTCTGGCAGCATATGACATATGTTGGAGACCCTTGATCCTCTTGGTGAGGTACTTTTGGGGTCTCTCTAGCTGTTGCAAGTGCAAGGTGAGATACATACCAAATGGGGCATTGTACTCAATCATGGGCCTAATAAGGGAGGAGTACAGGGACACAATAACCTCCTTTGATCTGGATGTGAATCCCTTCATGATAAGGTGTGTAAGGTAGAAAGTCTTTCTAACCACTTTGGCAATGTGGGTGTCAAATGAGAGGTCACTATCGACTTGGGTCCCCAGGTCTCTGATCACTTTTTCCGTACTCAGTGGATTACCGCCTATGTGATAATTTGTGGGCACTTTGTTTTTCCCAAAGGGGATGACTATACATTTTTTGGAATTTAGTTTAAGGCCATGACTCCGGCACCAGTTGTCCATTTCAGTGAGGCCTTTCTGTAGGATGTATGTGTCAGCTGGTGCATCGACTATGGCGCCTAGTTTGCAGTCATCTGAGAACTTTGTCAGCCACAACCCTCCCATGTTTGCTTTCACATCTGAGAAATAAATGCCGAACAAGAGGGGTCCCAGGACAGAGCCCTGTGGGACACCACTTGTCACTGGCTTTGAGTCTGACATGGCTCCAGCGATTTTGACTTTATGGGTTCTATCCTTTAGCCAGTTTGCCACCCATCTTGTGACATATGGATTTACATTTATGCTGTTGAGCTTGTCTATGATGCCAGAGTGGGGTATTGTGTCGAAAGCTTTAGCCAAGTCCAGGTAGGCTGTATGGACTGCTTTGCCCTCGTCAATGGCTCTAGTGACTGTTTTGAAAAAGTCAACCAGGTTTAAAAGGCAGGATCTGCCTTTTACAAAGCCGAACTGGGTGAGATCAAGTCTCTGTAAGTCCCCAGTGTCTCTGTTTATTAGTTCCATAATGATTCTTTCCATAGCTTTGCAGACCAGGCTGGTTAAGCTTATGGGGCAGTAGTTACCAGGGTCAGTAGAGGTGCCTCCTTTGTGGAGTGGGACTACTGTTGCTGTACGCCAGTTTTCAGGTACATATCCTGTAGTAAGGCTAAGGTTAAATAGCATTTTTATGTGTGGGTTTAGCTCCTCTTGGCGTTCACGTAGCACACAACCCGGGATACCGTCAGGTCCCATTGATGCTGTGTTTTTAGCTTTGCTGAGGGCGGTTCTCACCTGGACATCTGAGATGACAGGGAGGTTACATTCAGCTGGGATAAGTATTTCTTCTTTTGGGGGTGAGGGAGGGGAGAAATTTGCACTGAACCTGTCTGCCAGAATGTTGGCAATATCTGTGGATCCAGTGTATTTTTTGTCATTGTGAACTAACTCTGAACATATCTGAGGGTTTCCGCCCAGGTTTCTAACATAGCTGAAGAAGACCTTGTGGTTATCTTTAGTGTCCATAGCGATTTTTCTCTCAAAGTTGGCCTTGGATGTTTTTATGAGAGAATGTAGCTTTCTACTAGTGCTGATCAGAGATGCCTTCTCTTTATGGGCTTTTGCTCTGTCGTGCAGTAGCTTCCTTCTTTTGTTATACAATTTGTTTATGGCTGGGGTCCACCAGACAAGACGCCTGCCCTTGGTGGAGAGGGTCTTGGTTTTATTTGGGATTGCATGATCCATGCATTCTTGGAGATGTCCATAGAAAGCATTTGTGAAGGATTCTGCATTGTGGGATGTGGTTTCCACTGTCACAGTGGGCTTAAAGGATACCATCTCAGTTTTAAGAAGTGTAAAGTCGGCTTTTGAGAAGTTTTTCGCTGTAGTCTTTTGTGTTGGGGGTGGAGGTGGGATATGTATATCCAGGGTGATTAGTTTGTGGTCAGATCTCACTAGTGAAGGGTATACTTCCGGTGTGGAGCACTTTGTCCCCATGTTTGTGATGATCAGGTCTAGTATATTATCTCCCCTTGTGGGAGAGGTGACTAGCCGTTCCATTGCATTTGACTTTATGAATTCCAGGAGCCTTTGGGCTAGGGTGTTTGGGCTAGAATAATGCACCCAATCTATGTTAGGGTAGTTGAAGTCTCCCAATATGATGGTGTTTGGTGAGACATTCATATCCTCCAATGTCTTCAGGAAGGCTGAGTGGGGTTCCTAAGATTGGGAGGGTGGTCTGTAACATGCTACCAGTTGTATAGCAGTTTTGCCTATGGTTAGTTGCACCTGGATGGTCTCTGATGCTTCATGTGTTGCCACTAACCTGGAGGTGTGGGTGTCCTTGATGAATATGAACACTCCCCCTCCCTTTTTGGTTTGGCCCGAGTTTTGGGGCCGAAAAGCATGATACGAGGTATAGCCTGGTAGCGCTGAAGTGCTCTCAGGAGCCTTGAACCAGGATTCAGTTACTGCACAGACATCGATGTCCTCCATACTAAGGAGTGCTTCGAGAGCCTGCATCTTGAGATTTAGACTTCTGGCGTTGAGCAGCATTACCCTTAATTTTTTTCCATTTTTGTTTTCTAAGGAGGTGGGTTTGTGTTTTGAGCCTTGCCTAAAAAAGGCACTATGGGGGAGGCAAGAGCCTTAGCCAATATCCGGAAGCCCAGTGGTGACAGATGCAAGCCATCCCTTGCGAAGCAGTGTGGCTTGTCCAGCATGTCATCCCAAGCAGACAGACATTGGATCCCCCTAGGATGACACCAGTATTTGAGCCAATTATTTAAGCTGATCATCTTGTCTTTGTATTGTGGCATCATTCTTGGTGAGGGCAAGATGCTGCCCAGGGTCAGGGTCATACCAGCCTGGGCTACATAATCAGAGAGCTCCTCTATGTCTCTTTTCATGTAGTCCAGGGAGGTACATCTCAGGTCATTCATGCCAGAATGGACAATGACGGAGTCATATTTGTACTTGCTTTGGAATGACCTGAGTGCATGTGTTATGCGGCAGATCCTAGCTCCCGATAAGCAGCTCACCGTTACCCTCTCCTTGTTCAGCCTGGTAAGCGGAACGTCAGTGTGTCTGACTATAGAGTCACCTATTATTAGTGTATCAGGCATGGTGTTTGGCCTTAAGGGCTGTGATTGTTTGACACACTGATTTATTCAAGTATGTGATGCATGTGTTATGTTTTGAGGTGGTGGATTTCTGGGTGTCTACTTTGGGAGCCTCTTTTGTTTTGGCAAGTTTTTTGTTAGAGCCTCCGAGTATGTCTTTGTGTTTTTATGTGTTTGGTTTGCAGTTGTGGTAGGTTTATGTGGGACTGGGTTTGGTGTGTGTGTGGTTACCTTCTCCTCCTGTCTGGTCTTGCCAGTCCTGAGTTGAGAGAGTTCAGCCTCCAGTTTGGCTATATAGTTGCATCTCTCACATGTATTTGTGTTTGTTGGGAGGAGGAGAGGGTTGTCTGTGTACATGAGACAATTGTAGCATTGTCTCAAGATTCCCAGATTAACCAGCTGAACCGGAGAGGATGCCAGCAATCTACCACTCGACATGCCAGAATATTATAAGGGAGTGCTGTGCCTTTAAGGGAAGAGGGTACTCACAGGGAAGGTAGGTGGATGTAGTGCTTACTTTAGTTAGTGAGTGCTTACTTAGAAGAGAGGTTTTGAGAACAAGTGCTAGGCTTATAATAAAGCGATTAGACTAGATTATTATAAGAGTAGAGCTTTCTTAAGGGAAAATTTGAAGAGCAGACTTGGCGGAACCAGAAAATGTTTAACCTTGTTTAACCGGCGCTGCGCTATGTGCACAACCACACAAAGCCATGCAATTGCAGATTTTAAACAGGGAACTTCAAAAGAGCTAGAAATGGTCCAAAACAACGAATTACTACAATCTCTTGTGCTGAGGTCACTCCTTCAGGGACAGATAGGCTGCTCAAGGCTCCCCACTCCCACTGGCGAGCAAAGAAACTTCCTTCTATCCAAGTAAGGCAATGGACACCACAGGAACTACACCACAGCCCAGAATACAGCAAAGCCTGTATACTGGTCTAAACTAATCGAGGAGAGGCGGGAAAACAAGGATTTTTTTTTTTTTTTTTTTGTTTTTGAGATAGAAAGCACGCAGAAATGCAGGAAACAGTAATAAATCAGTTACACAGGCTAGCACACTTTAGTGGGCAGCCTCAACAGTTAAATTAACAAACAAACAAACAACTTTCGACCAATTTTCGACTAAATGAAACTTTAAGTGCAGATAATATATAATGCAGCAAACAGTTAAAAGAACAGTTTAAGCTTGTTCAAGGTAAGCAAGAGAAGGTATTTCAGATAAAAAACAGCAAAAAATACTTAAATCAGGAAAGTAGTCGCTTTTATCAGTTCTCTGCTGCTAGGACCACTCTGCAGGACCACGAGGAGCTGTTGCTGAGTTGTATAGCCAGAAAAAAACGCTCAGAGGCTGATTTTAAACAGGGAACTTCAAAAGAGCTAGAAATGGTCCAAAACAACCAATTACTACAAGCTCTTGTGCTT
This sequence comes from Protopterus annectens, assembly GCF_019279795.1. Lineage (NCBI taxonomy): Eukaryota > Metazoa > Chordata > Ceratodontiformes > Protopteridae > Protopterus > Protopterus annectens. The sequence goes on from NC_056733.1 coordinate 1,710,709,371, forward strand.
AGGTCACTCCTTCAGGGACAGATAGGCTGCTCAAGGCTCCCCACTCCCACTGGTGAGCAAAGAAACTTCCTTCTATCCAAGTAAGGCAATGGACACCACAGGAACTACACCATAGCCCAGAATACAGCAAAGCCTGTATACTGGTCTAAACTAGTCAAGGAGAGGCGGGAAAACAAGGATTTTTTTTGTTTTTTTTGTTTTTGAGATAGAAAGCACACAGAAATGCAGGAAACAGTAATAAATCAGTTACACAGGCTAGCTCACTTTAGTGGGCAGCCTCAACAGTTAAATTAACAAACAAACAAACAACTTTCGACCAATTTTCGACTAAATGAAACTTTAAGTGCAGATAATATATAATACAACAAACAGTTAAAAAAAACAGTTTAAGCTTGTTCAAGGTAAGCAAGAGAAGGTATTTCAGGTAAAAAAACAGTAAAAAAAATACTTAAATAAGGAAAGTAGTCGCTTTTCTCAGTTCTCTGCTGCTAGGACCACTCTGCAGGACCATGAGGAGCTGTTGCTGATGGTCTGTGTTTAAGTAGCAATGGCTTAATGACCATCAGGTAAGCTTGTCTGAGATTGTAAGATGCAAGTAAGCTTTAATAAGCATACAGTTAAAGATTTACCAACATCGAAAGCCTTTTTGTTATTGCCGGGCAGAGAATATTTACATAACTAGATATCATATATATGCCTTGGGTATTGAAATGTGTATGACAGTATTTGTAATAAAGGACAGGATTACAGTATTTTCAGAATCTCATTGCATTTGTTGGAGACTTGCAGTCATCTTTGCAAGCTTTACCCGTAAACTAAGTAGAATACCAGTCTATCATGTATGGTCCATAACCTGTGCAGTAATCCTTTAAGCAATTTATCTTGAGCTTGTTTCTTGTTTGTTGTTCATTTTTTACTTTGATCATGTTTTCCCCATGAAACAAGTAGATAGTTGTAAGGCAGCAGGTCTTTTTTGGATAAGAAACATTTTTACAAGTGGGGGTATCACAGAGATTGCTACTTTCAGCATGTTACTTGGTACTTTTATAAAGCTGAATATAAATTATAATTAGAATTGCAGTGAAAGGAGAAGTAGTTTGAGCTGAGTGCTGCTTGTGTTTTTTATACTTAATTTTGACTGGCATTCCAGTAATGTATTTAAAAAGTAAATTATTTTTTCATGCCTCACAACCTTTTTGTTTCCATCTAGATATTAAGTAAACTGTCATGTAGCCAATGCACTGAAATATTCTTTTTTCTTCTACACTTCCTTTTGTCTTGATTGGACTCTCATAATGATGGTTTGGCACCCAGGGCAGCGTATTTAATTAAAGTCCCAGTTGTTGCAGTTTTTAGCATAGCTCCACCTCTTTATAGTTGGCCACACCCCTTCATGTTCCTCCCATCTGTTCAGCTGTCTCCTGCAGCCCCCCTTTGATTTGAAGTCACCAGCCACCACTGGTCACATCTGGATTTCTCTGACAGCTATTTTGCACTTTGAACTGCACATTCAGCCAAGCCATTTGACTGAGGGTATTGAGGACTACTTGTAATATAAACAAAGTCCCACATTTCTGCAAATCTCTTGAACTGCTGACTAGTAAACTGTGCACCATTGTCAGAAATAACGCTGTGCTGACTACCATGGACAGAAAAATGTCTCTTCAACTTAGTAATGACAGTATTTGAAGTTAGGTTGAGAAGTAGGTCAATCTTGAACCAATTTGAATAAGAGTCTACTAACACCAAGTAATGCTGACCATTCCAGTCAAAGATATCTGTGGCTACTGACTACCAAGGTCATTCAGGAATCTGACTTGCCTGAAGTGGTTCATTTTGTTGATGCAGCTTTTTACTATTACATACTGAGCAAGATCAAAACACTTTCTCAAAATCTCTTTACATACAAGGCCAAAGTACTAGACCCCTTTCCTTTCTTTTGGTAAAATCAGTTCCTGGGTGGCCACAATGCAAGATCTTAATATACTCTTGTTGCAAGGAGTTGGGAACAATTACTTTGAGACCTTTCATGATGATACCATTGTCTGACAAAATCTCATCTCGGTATGGAAAATATAGTTGCACTTATTTATTTATTTATTTACTTGACTTCCACTAGTAAACAAGATTGTTTTGAAGGCCATCCTTGACTGATAAAGAGGTTTAGCTTCTGAATAATTGGATGTGAAGCTGTGTGAGTTCTGAGTTCATCAAGATATGTGGAAGAAAAACTTTTCACTTCCATGACCTCAAAATCAAGCTGCTCATTGTTATGCTGTTCTGTGTTTTTACTGGGTGATCTGGATAAAGTATCAGTGAGATAAAAAAGTTTGCCTTTTGTGTAAACAAGAGTGAAATTGTACATTTGCAATTTGAGCATCATATGTTGCAGTCTAGCTGGAGGTGTATGCATAGGCTTTCTCAAAATAGTGACTGGAGGTTGGTGGTCAGTTTCGTTCTGCATGGGTCAACCATAAGTTTAATCATGGAACTCTGAACATGCAAACACAATGGCCAAAAGCTCTTTCTCAGACTGGGCATACTGCATCTCAGTTTGGGTAAGAGTTCTTGATGCATAGGCTACTGGTCTACCCTCTTGAAGAATGACTGCACCTAGACCAAACTTAGAAGCATAACAGGAAAGAGCAACTGGTTTGTCATAGTAGCTGAGAGTTGGTGGGTTGGCAATTTTCTATTTTAGGGCATCAAATACTCTTTAGTGCTGTTCTGACCATGACCAAATTACATCTTTGCCTGTCAGCTCTCATAATGGTGATGAAAATTGGCTTAAATCTGGAATTAACTTTCCTAGATAGTTGACCATGCAAGAAAATGTTGCAGGGCTTGAACATTGTCTGGAGCTGGCATCTTGAGAATTCTTGTTTGTTTGAAAGGATCAGGTCATAAGCCCAAACTGGTAAACAAGTGAACAACATAAGTAACTTCTCATAGCCTGAATTTGCACTTCTGAGGATTCATCTTAAGATTAACTTCACATGCGCTTTCCAGAACTTTCTTGAGCTTTCTGTCATGTTGAACTTCATCATTGCCTCCTACTAAAATATCATCTAATATAATATCACAGGGATAGCCAGAAAAAAATTGCTCCATTGCACACTGAAAGACTTCACTGACAGAATTTATTCCAAATGGCATTCTCAGAAATCTGTATCTTCCAAATGGTGCACTGAATGTGGTTAACAATGAAGATTTTTGGTCAAGCAAAATTTGCCAAAATGAACTCTTTGCATCTAAGAAGATAAAAACAGTGGCATTTGGCATGAGGGCAGCAACCTCCTCAGCTGTGCGCATTGGATGATGAGAACTTTTTAATGCTTTATTCAGATCTCTTGGATTGATACATATTCTGATCTCAACTGAGCTTTTCTTATGAGCTACTACCATGGAAGATACCCATTCAGTAGGTTCTTCTACTGGACAAATTGCTCCCAGCTGCACCATTTTGACTAGCTCAGATTTGACTCTGTTCTGCATAGCTACTGGAACTTTATTTGCTGGTCTGATAACTGGGCTGACCTCTAGGTCTAACTTCATGGAGTGCACAACTGGTAGTATGCCTAGTTTGTCTGAAAAAAATATCAGCATACTCAGAAAAAATAGTTTGAGCGAAATTTGACCTGTTGTCATGCAGCTTACATGGTGGACTTCTTTATTAAATGAAATAAGTCCCATTTTCAAACTGTCTCTGAGGCCTAATAAAGAGTGCACATGTCTCTTAACTATGAAAATTTGCAAGTCATAGCTGTTCCCAGCACAGAAACATGAAAGCACAAGTAAGCCTTTGGTTTGAATCTTTTCACCACCAAGTTCTCAACAAGCTTCTCACACTTTGTCAAATGAAGTTGTTCTGTAGCTTTTACTCTAGCAAGCATTTCTGCTGACATAACATTGCACTTTGAGCCAGTATCTACTTTGAGCTATATGGGACTCCCATTAATCCAAACAGTAAAAGAAGAGTTCATTCCTTGCTCACAAATATACTGCATTGAATGTTTCACCAAGCACAGACACACCATCAACATAAAAAGTAAGGTCACAGCTTTCTAGTTGATCAACTTTCCTCTTTGAATGCCTTCTTTTAATAAAAGAAAGTGCCTTAATTTATAAAACCTTTTGAAATTATTCTACTTATTGCAAGAATGACAGTTCTGTCCAAAAGCTAAGCACTTTCCTCTTTTGGGTTCATGATTACCATCACAATTATGACAGATGACTATGAAGCTGAGTGGGGACACATGTTTTGACCTTGCTAACTCACCCTTATGCTTTAATAAGCATGCCCTGGAATTTGTCGGAAAGACTTGGGGTTCCCCAGGGACTGTTACAGGACGTGCAGTAGTTGCCATGTGCTTGGGTCTGTTTCTTTTAACCACATGCTGCATACTATCAACATGAGCTTTGTCACCATGCCTCCTACAGCTATTCTCATTTCTAAGCATACTTGTGTGCTTTTTTGTAAGCTCGTAAATCTGACAAACCTCAATGGCCTTATTTAATATCAGATCACTATCTCGAAGCAAAATCTTCTTCTCTGTGTCATTATTAATGCCGCACACAAGCCTGTCCTTTATCAAATCATCTCTCAAATCACCAAATCTGCATGTTTTAGCCTTGTTTCTCAAGCCAGTTATATATGCTGCAAAAGTTTCACCAGGCTTTATGATCCATTGTGCAAAATAATACCTTTCCATTGTAATATTCATTTCAATGTTACACATTTCTCTAAATTTACGTTTTAAGCACTCAGAGTCTTCCCTTGTTTCAGCCGGTACCACTATATGGTGGTCTTCCACCTCCCCTGCAAACACAACAGATGCACACACAAATGAATGCTCTCTTTCAATGGCCTCTGAACCAACTAAATTAAGCATAATTAATGCTTTAGTACATGTCTTTGCCAGAAAAAACAGCCTATATGAAAATATTATATTAATGCTCAAGCAATCTCCAATCTTCTGCAATGTTGTTATCAAACACAAGTGGTACAGGTCTGTGAAAGCCTTCTGCCATGCCCACAGATTATAGTAAAACACAATGTAAAATGGCCCTTGTAATTATGTACAAACATTCACACACATCAGATACTTGTAATAATATTCAAATGCAGAATAAACTCTTTGAAAGACTTTACTCTGTGAAATGTGCATTGAAAAATCTGTACTTTGTGAAATATTCTTTAAAGCAACATTACTTTGTGAAATAACTGCACACACTTGCAAACACTTTGCACACTTTGGATATTTTGAATAGCTTTAGTTAATATGAAAAATTAGCACATAGCAAAAAAATACAGTTGTCTTCCCTTTTTATACATTTTATGCAATTCGGATATTATTTCAAACATTTTTGTAATTATTTTGAATATTTTTATCAATATGTCACAGTTTCATACATTTTGTTTAATAAGAAAGTTGTTTTGAACATTCTGAGTGCTTCATTTAATATTTATAGCAAAATAAATCATTTAAGCAAGTTTTAGTAACTGGAATTTGTTCCTGACCTGTTTTGTGAGTCATTTGAACAGTTGGGATAATCCACTCCTTTATTTTTCTCCAACTTTAACCTGCTGCCTCATTCTGACACCATGTTGCTCTTCTTATGTGCATTAAGAAGACTTTGAGGCTTGGGTGTTCATTTAAGTAGTTTATTGCAAACAAATACATCAGGATGGATGGCAAGAACATTAAACTTAAATGAACTACCTAACTGACTGACTACATACTTACATGCTCACACTCTGGCTGCTCACTCAAAATGGCACTCTTGCTTATGCATGCTGAGTACGTATATGCATGTGCTAACTCACTGGAAAGCTTCTTAAAGGTATATCACACACTTTGATCTGCATAGAGAGCCATCCCAGTGCACTACATCCTTTGCTAGGTCTACAGGTCACTTCAGTCCACCTCCTTATTAATATTGATTTTTGTTTACGTATAGGCCAACAAAGAGCTTATTCTGGAGGGTTATGCTGTCAAACATCCAGCTGTCAGGGGAGTTCTATCTTATACCCTTGGTTGTTACCCCACCATGTGCCTTGACAACCTCCATGGGTCAGAGCAATGGGCAGGCTGCACTAATCCACTTCCCATTTCAGCAAAGAGCTGATGATGTCAGCATGCAGGCCCACCCCTCAGTTGTAGCTCATCATGATTGGCTTTCTAGCTTCTGCCAGGAAGCTCCGATTGCTTTGTGCGTCCATGTACCTGCCTCCCTCTACCCCCAGGAGGGGCACACCCATCCTCCCTACTGCTCTATTAGTTGCCTTTACTGCTGCTCAAACCCGGGCATGCAAGGCTGCAGCTATGGCTTTATCGCTCTTTACCACCAAAAAGACTAGGTTTATAATATTTTGTCAACAGCTAATCTGCTCAGTACAAGCTGACTGAACTTCAGCTGTTGACAGGTCCACAAAGGGAAGCACCAACATCTTCACTTGTGCAGTAACTGGCAAACTGCAAAATACACAAAATAAGTATTTTCACAGGGAGCAAGTCCCTCCATTCCATGTGGAGGACTACATCCCCTATTACACTTCAAATTATGCATACTAGCTCCAAAATTGCTCTACCTCACAGAAAAAAAAATCTCCAATATGCAGCAATTTTAAATTCAGTATATATTTCCTTATTAGTTTTGTTTACATTTTCACTTTTTCAAAGCTCACATTTACCATCCTTGAACTTATTATAACAGGAACCCCAAATATGTGACTGCTATTAAAAAAAATACTTTGTCAAGTTGAAACTCTTAATTGCTGGGACTCTCAGTGAAATGAATATGACTTGATACATCTCACTGAGAAAGAGCTTGAAAGAATAAACTCCACCCTTACTATCGCATGATCCACGTTCTTTAGTTTAATGTCAACATCTGTACTGGATAAAGCACCTTCTGTATGATGAGTCAAAATGTGAAGTATCATAACTTTCTGGAATATATTTAATGGATCTAATCTGCTGTTTTCTCTTACATTTTCATATTTATTTATTTATTTATTTATTTATATGCTGTTTTCAGTCTGATGAAACACAAACAGTATGGGGAGATTTATACTCAGATCTGAGAGTCCTGACACTTTAAAAACTAAAGTGCAATCCTCAAAAAAGCGCAAACCACAAACCTTACTGTTATACTTTTAAAACACTTTTCCAGGGAGGGCTGTATTTCCTGAACCCTGCAACATGGTAAGGCAGCAACCCTTGTATTCTTCCTACTTATTTCTGTATACTACATCTCAGATTACTGTACTTTGGAGGAGGTGGAAATACTCTGTTATTATCACAGGTTTAGAATTAGTACATATTCTCATATTTACAATTGCTGCACCGATTATCACAACTACTGTCCCTAGGCATTGAATAAACTCCAAACTTTTGCTAAAACAGTTGGCATTTCAGTCTACTGTCACTAATATTTTTTTAAATTTTATCAAGCCTACATTTTACAAGTAGCGTGGAATGGTCCACCATTTTACTTTTCAACTGTTACATCAAAACCGAATAATCATTTTATTTATTTCAAATTTCTCAACATTCATACTACATTCATAAAGTATTTTAGTCAAAGACAAACTATATTTACCATAAAAATAAGCAGTAACTCAAATAAACAACACAGAAGCAATTAGCTTTATCAAACTCATTGTACAAATAAATTCTGTCTCACACTGATTCCATACTCACCAGGCTAAATATGGATAGAGTTACAATTAGCTGTCCGCCAGGAGTCAAGATTAAAATGCCCTCATTCAGCAAGAATAACTCTGACATGATCATAGTCCATGCTATTGTGAACAATCTGCGCAAAACCCTAAAAAAAGACATTTAAAAAGACTTGCTGGATGTTGCTGCATATCCTTCCTTCAAGGATAAGATTCTGAGTCGTTAGTGATGTCCTTCCCTTACTGCAAATTATACCTACACTGAAAGAAAAGGCAATTGATTTCAACAACTGGTTTTGTAACTTGAGTCATTCAGGGAGGGGGGCTGCAGTATGTATATCCCTGGGACAAGATTCCAAAGATGTGCATCTGGAGTGTTTCTCCCTGGGCCTCCGCTGAAAATGGGTTCTGTCCCAGTTGGACTTTCCCAGCAAACAAATGTTAAATAAACCAATGAAAAGATGATCAACAATCCTGCTTACTTTGCCAAAGATGGCCTACACCTCGTTAACAGGCTTTTACATACTGGCCAAAGCTATTGCTACAACCATTGTGCCTTTTTTTTTAGGCAGAGTTTATCTAATAAACGTCCAAACCTAACCAGTAGTCAGATTATAGATTAGACAACATCAAGGCAGTTCTGCTCAATGCCAGAAGTCTTCATAATAAACTGTCCAATCTGGAGACACTTCTGCCTTTGGAACGGGTCCATGTTTGTGTAATGACTTAGACATGGTTCAAATGTGAAGAGAACCACCTCTTCTGAGCCAGAGTTCTATGCCTATCAGGTCTTCAAGCCCACTGGAAATGGTGGTGTTGTCTCAGTTTTCATTAGAAATTTCATCACTTCCAAAGCAATACCCCCTGATCTTTCAAGTGAGCTCAATGAACTATAGACCCATAAGTCTAACCAGCCTCATCTGCAAGGCAAAGGATCATTGTGGACCTTATTTGCAAGGACATAGATGACATTCAAACTTTAGACCCAACCCAGTTTGTCTTCATTAAGGGTAGATTGTGCATACTGAATCTGGTAGAATTCTTCAAGAATGTCACCAAAGCCCTGGATGAAGGTAAGACAGTGCATACCACTTATCTGGACCTAGACAAAGCCTTTGACATAATCCCTCACTCAGGTATCATTGAAAAACTCTCCCAGCTAGATGTTGACCCATACATCACTAGATGGGTAGCTAACAGGCTCACCAACAGAACACATACTGTCAAAGTTGGTGATTTCACTGCTATCAGTAGACCCAACACCAGTGGCTTACTGCAAGGTTCTGTGCTGGGCCCTTTACTATCTGGAATCTTTTTCTCAGAAGTCCAGGCTAAAGTAGATGACCTTTGGCTTACTCAGTTCATTGGTGATTGTAAACTAGGCACAGTCATTGAGTCTCCTAATGATGTTAACATATTACAGGAGGGCTAACACAAACAAATGACTCGTGCCAAAGTCACGATCTAAAACTAAATGCAAAAAAGTGCACTAATATCCCATTTGGCAAATACTGACAGAACCCCTCTAAGTTTAAACCCAGTGCTGTGAGATCTGGGGACACAGGTCGATAGTAATCTGATCTTTGACCACCAGGTTTTCACGGTGGTAAGGAAAGCCTTCTACATTGCACTTCTCATATGTAAATGCATTGCATCCAGGTTTAAGGATGTTTTAACTCCATTTTACTCAACCCTAATCAGACAATTAATAGAGTACAATGCTCCCTTCTGCAAGTATCTCGCCAGACACCTTCAGCAACTGAAGAGACCACAGGGGGTTTTTACTAAGAAGATACAGTGTCTCCAAACCATGACCTATGTAGACAGACTGAAAGCCCTGTCACTGTACTCTGTATCATATAGGCTATTGAGAGGTGACTTGTGTCTGGCCTACAGGCCAGTCTCTGACCCTGACCTGATGGAAATGATGCACATCAAATTACACTAGTCACTCACTCTAGGGATCTTAGCCTTGCCACTGACATTAACAGAACATTCTGGAGCGATAGGAATGACTCCCAGAGATTGCAGCTGCTCTGGAATAAACTTCCAATTCATGTGAAGCAGAGCTCCTCAATGACCCTATTCAAGCGCAACCTGGACAAATAGATGGGTAACTGCAAATTCACCCTGGGGTGGCACCCATGTCACTCATGGACAAAGGTAGTTGGTGCTAATCTCTAAAGTACTTCCATCTAACCAAGGACAATTGGGGCAACCTGGGATTAACATGACTAGGCTTATAAAGGCTCTAGGGCTGCCAGTCTAGTAACCTCCTATGAACCTCTGAACCTATGAATTCCAGCTTACTCTAGGTAAGTCAGATCTTCAATGTGTAGCTTGCGACAGCTCCCCCTCTGTGGCCCTACATGGCTAAGATAAGTTCCCAGCATTCCTAGAAAACATCTCGATTTGAGATGGAGATCAAATACTCATTGACTTCAAATACCTATCTGTAGACTAGCTTACTTATATATCTAATGTTGGGTGTGCACATAGCATCTTATCAAACTGAACAAGAGCCCCCTGGGTCAAATTATCTATAATCACACTATGGCCAGAAATATCCTGGAACGATTCCTCTCAAACTCAGCCCCAGCCTTATCCCTGCTCATGGTTGGTCACTCAATCAAGTCTGATCACCAAATGAGTACACTTGCCTTCAGAACATCTTCTCCCATGGCTACTAATATCACCATCCTTAGACACTCAAAGATAACCCTTTACAACTATTTGATGAAATCCCAAAATGGAACTGGGATATGCAGCTACCTGTACCCATGATCATAATACTCATTTAAATAAATGTACTGTTATGGTCATTCCCATCAGGACCAAACACAGGGGCAAATTCAATAACAGTGGTCAGGAGATGTTAACAAACTTAACAACATAAGGAAGAAACTGCTTAGATTACCTTGTAAGGCCAGATCCCCTTATCGCAATCTCTCTCACTCTCTCTCTCTCTTTTGGCTTTTTCTGGTTAGGGGTCGCCACAGTGGATCACCTTGTTCATTCATGATTGGCAGTTATCACAATAAAAATATAAAATGCCTCAGTAAAAAATTGAAGGCAGTTATTAAGATCAGCAAAGCCTTTTATGAGCTTCTGGGGCTAAGGATAATTATAATTCCTTCATCATCTATGTTAGAAGACTAAGGAATAATTCACTTCACTGCGAAGAACATACATATAATGGCACCTTCTATTCAAATCCTAACAACATTGAAAACATATTGGCTAACATGTTTGTTGCAAATTCCTCTCCTTAAACTATCATCCCCACCTAAACATACCACAGTCACTACCCCCAACTAGCTCCAAGGACCATATCCTTAAAGCGTTTTCCAAGTCCAAATATTCTTTGTCAATGGGTCTTGACAACATTACAGGTTGTCTTATAAATGGTGTCAAGCAAAGCTTTGCTTGTCCCCTCTGTAAGTTGTTCAACTTAAATCTTGCACAGACTATGCCTCTGATCAATAGTGCAATATTGAGGTGATGCCCCTTCATAAGGGTAGCTGTATCACTGATCCAATCAACTACATGCCCATTAGGTTTACTCCTGACTGCAAACCCATGGAATGCATCATCAATGATCTCATAAACCAGGACATTAGGACATTTTTCAGTCTTAACCCACAATAATTCAGATTTGTTAGGAGCAGGTGATGCCTCTTCAGTCTTGTGAACTTATTTTCAAAATGTCACACAGGCCATGGACAATGGTCATACTGTTCATGCTGCCTATCTGGACCTACAAGAGCATTTGAATCCATATTACATCTCACACACTGGAATCCCAAATGAGCCAACAAACTTAAACATAGACCCATATATGACAAGATGGACTGCAAACTGTCTTAAGGACAAAGCATGTGTGGTCAGGGTGTTTGATATCCTTAATTAAGCAAATTATGATCAGAGGCATTCCCCTGGGGTCTGTATTAACTCCCTCCTTTTTGGTATTTATTTTTCTGTTCACAACACTGAAAATAATGATCTCTATATGACTAATCTGGGGACTCATAAAGAACATCAGCACTCGCATTAAGGGAATTAGTAGAAAGGTCTTGTTTATACAATGCAGTATTTTGTGATTGAGAGACACATTCGCTGAAATGAGGGAAGATATCATAATCAGCTAATTTGCATGTTGTTGAAATACTGTTTACTACTAGTAGTGCAGATCAGCATCTTTCTGCAATAGTTAACATTGGCACATGGACAGAACGGATGTTCTTGGGATCAGTGATGCCTCCTCGGTTAAGGAAAAGGTGACCAGTGGCATTCCTCAGGGGACTGTATCAGTCCCCTCCTTTTTGGCATTTGTTTCTCTGATCACAACATTGACAACAACAATATCTGGTCGACTAACCTGAGGATTCACAAAGAACCCCCTGTGCTTGCATTCGGGTACCAGTAAAAAGGCCTTGTTTTCACAATGCAGTATTTTGAAACTATGAGGCACATCAGCTGCAATGAGTAAACACCTTATTGTCAGATAATTTCTGTCTCCGAATCACTGTTAACACTGGCTCAAGGACAGAACACATATTCACAGGATCAGTGATGCCTCCTCAGTTAAGGAAAGGGTGACCAGTGGCATTCCCTGGCGTGCTTATTGACCTCCTCTTATATGGTATTTATTTCTCTGATCAGGACACTGGCAATAAGAATCTCCTGCTGGCTCACCCAATGATTGACACAGAATCCCAGCACTTGCATTCAGGGAACCAATAAAACAGCCTTGTTTCTGCAAAGCAGTATTTTGTTATTGAGAAACACATTAGCTGCAATGAGGAAAGACCTCATTATCAGCTAATTTGTGTGCCTCTGAATTGCTGTTAACACTGACCTAAGGACAGAACACATGTTCTCAGGGTTAGTTATGCCACCAAAGTTAAGGAAAAGTGAGCAGTGCTGTTCACAGGGATCCATACTGGAATCCCTCCTTTTTGGCATTTATTGCTATGATCACAACACTGACAAGAATCATCTCTGGCTGACTAATCTGGGAATTCAGAAAGAACACCAGCACTTGAATTAACTCATTCACTCCAATGGAGTTCAAGAAGTTTGCACTGTAACTAAGCCTTTTGGCAGAATCAAATTATGTCCTCAAATTTCAAACAAATGTTCATATGTCTGGAACCATAGCGGTTATAAAAGAAGTGTAAATGGCAAATTGTTCACCACAATCTATTTTATAGTGGTAGTACTCTTTAGGTTCTAGGTCTAAAACTGAATTGTATAAGTTACAGTAAACATATTAACTATTGTATTTGTAATATTTTGTAAACAACTTAAAATATCCCAGCAACAACTCAAGTTACACACATACTGTAAGCAACATTTTATGCATGTAGTTGAGAGCTTTCATATGAATCTAAGGAGTTCTCTGTGTTACCTGGTCATTAAGATATTTAGAAAAATGTGAAAAGATACCTACATAAATTGATATAATAAAAGCAACACTTAATATCTATTCACCTGCACTACACAGAGGTCAAATATTAATGCAGTTGAGTTTGCCATTGTGAAAGCTTTAAGATGAAATATTTTAAAACCTTGTACATAGCATGGTTTTGGAATCACTGATGCAAATATGAATAAGCAATATTTGACACCTAAAGGCATCAGTGGTAGTTAATTTCAGATGCACCTGGAGGTGTCACTCGGACGTAATGAGAGCAGGCTTGTTTCTGTGATGCAGTATTTTGTGATTGAGAGAAACATTAGCTGCAATGAGGAAATACCTCATTATCAGCTAATTTTCATGTCACTGAATCACTCACTGTTAACTATCATGAGTGCAGATCAGCACTTTCCCATGGTAGTTAACACTAGCGGCCCATGCATTGCTGTGGTACAGGAACATCCCCCATTCACTCTCCCATACAAACACACACACACACACACACACACACACACACACACACACACACACACACACACACACACACACAAACACACACACGCCCTGCAATCTGATTGCACATATACACACACACACACACACACACACACACACACACCCTGCAACCTGATTGCACATACACACACACACACACACACACACACACACACACACACACACACACACACACACACACAAAGTCTCCTAACATATTTCCGTACTGCAACCTCCCAGGCAGACAGACATATACTTTGTACATACCTCAACACACATACACACATGCACACACCACCTATCTCTACCAGCCAACAAAAGTCCCCGTGTTGATTAACATGAGCTGCCAGGAGCAGCCATGCTAATTTATGCAGTGGGGCGATTCTCTGTATTGTTCAGATGCATAAATGCCTTATCACATATATTTCCTCAACAGAATGCATGGCTAATTAGCATATAACTGTCCACCAGAGTGTCTCAGCATATAGCATGGTCCTGGAGACAGCCTGCTGAGGTGCTGCTTGTCTTAGTAATAAAGCACTTTGGTAAGGCTGTCCTAAATTCAGCTCCAGGTATGCAGCTGATTGCAAGATGGCTGTAATTCCCAGATCAACAAATGATACAAAATTCCTCGAAGTGTAGCTATTACATGTTAACACAAGGAGAACTGAGAAAGGGCTTTGCTGTTGCCCACCCCTATTCTAAATTTGATCTAGGACACACCTTCCACTCTGGTGTTCACTCTACTTAATACAGAGAGAACATTTGAGAAGGCCAACCAACTTAGGTTCTTAGCCTTGAATTTTTTCTTCTGCTACTTCTTCCTCTTTCCTTGCACTTTACTAAAAAAATTGCACTTTATTTTGCTTTTGCCTCTTCTTAAAACTACTCAGTTGTATTTATTCTGCTCGATTTATTACTGCTTGGTAGTAGCCTGACTAAATTATAACTGTTACTCTAAGCCTTTTGGTTTAAGCACTCGGACTCCAGACCACTTGTTTTACATTAAGAAGGTTTGTGGTCTGCACTGTTGTGCCAGGACAGGTAGCTTACATCCTTCTAAGTTGGGAATTGCTGATTGAATGCTCAATGTCTTTCTAAAAGTGTATTAGTTCTGGTTAAAGCACTTGGGCTTCAGGCCAGTTATTTTTCATTAAGAAGGTTTGTGGTCTGCACTCTTGTGGGAGGAGAGGCTAGATTCTGCCCTTCTGAGCTGGGAATTTCTGGTTAAAGGCTTATTTTGCCTGCTTATTTGAACTGTCTCTTCCTGAAATTGGTGTGCATTGGTTGCTTTAGCATAGACTAGATTCACTAGATTCAGGCATCCTGAATCTAGTTTTGTTTGTATAACTTGAGCACTAATCCAGGCCATCTCTTTTGAAGAAGGTTCCCCTGCATCCTAGTGGCAGGAGTGCGCAGTTAGAACTTGTCTGATTGAAGAATGCTGGAACAAAGCTAAGTTTTGAGCTTTATTACTGGTTAATTGGGTAATTTGTTTAAATCAGTTTGCTCATTTTCTATTGTTATATAAAACATTGCACTTTATTCATCTGTTTTTACTGTAATTGTGTTTTTTCCTACTTTATTTTGCTTTTGCTGCTTGTTCTTAAAAGTACCTAATTGCATTTATTCTGCTGCATTTATTACTGCTTCTTAGTAGCCCGATTAAATTGTAACTGTTATTCTAAGCCTTTGGTTGAAGCACTTGGGCTTCAGACCAGTTGTTTTACATTAAGAAGGTTTGTGGTCTGCACTGTTGTGGCAGTACAGGTTGCTTACATCCTTCTAAGGCTTAGTGTATGTTATTCTAAAAGTGTATTAGTTCTGGTTTAAGCACTTGGGCTTTGGGCCAGTTATTTTACATTAAGAAGGTGTGGTCTGCACTCTTGTGGGAGGAGAGGGTAGATTCTGCCCTTCTGAGCTGAGAGTTCCTGGTTAAAGGCTTATTGTGCCTGCTTATTTGAACTGTTTCTTTCTGAAATTGGTATGCCTTGTTTGCATAGACTAAATTTAGACCTGCTGAATCTAGCTTAGTTTGTATAACTTGAGCACCAATCCAGACCATCTTTTATTGGAGAAGGTACCGCTGCACCCTAGTGGAGAAGGTACCCCTCACCGAAAGTGTGATAAGAGACCTAGGGACACAGGTGGACAGTAGTCTCTCCTTTGATAATCATATTGCCACAGTAATCAGGAAATCCTTCTATGTGGCACATCTCATCACAAAAGGTTTCTCATCCAGGAAAAAAGAGGTCATTCATTAAACCCATTATAGAGTACAACACCCCATTTGGTATGTACCTCACAAGACATCTACAACAACTGGAAATGATGCAGAAATACCTTCAAACAGATGCCCTACACAAACCTTCTCAAAAAACTCCAGCTTTACTCCGTCGCATATCATCTACTCAGAGGCTACCTCTGCCTAACATACAAAGCTATGTCAAACCCAGAGCTGTTGGACATGCCCCACTTAAAGAAATCCCAATCCCTCAGAGCTACATGCTCTAGGGACCTAAACCTTGTCACTACAATACACAGAACATGCTGGAGAGATAGATTCCTGTCCCAGAGACTTCCCATACTCTGGAACAAACTACCTATCTATATCAAACAAAGCTCCTCGTTAGCACTCTTCAAAAAAATCTTGATGATTGGATGGGAAATAGGAAATTCACCCCGGGGATCACCTCTGTGTCTCTGCTCAACAGCGGCACAGGAAAATCATTTTCTTGGGTGGCAAAAGCCAGGATACCTTTTTGGCTAGGCTTATATAGGCCCTAGAGCCAATAGCCTAGTACCTATCTATGAACCTAAGAAATTTAGTATTACCTGCTTCAGAAAACAGCAAATTATCACCACCTACTGCATCAGTGCCACTCTACTCTACAATGAGCAAATCATCACAGACCAGGGCACCTGGGAAGATGTCTCTTCTTTAATCACCATGTGACAACCATAGTAAGGCAATCCTTCTATATATCACAACTGATTATGAAATGCATCTCTTCCAAAACCAAGGATGTTATTATTCCCCTGTAATCTGCCCTGGTTAGTCCCATTATAGAATATAATGTACCAATTGGCATGTATCTAATTAAACATACCAAAATAACTTGAAAAAAGCACAGAGGCTTCTAACAAAAGTCATTTTGGGCTAAAAAACCTTAGCTATCAAGAAGGGCTGGAATCACTCTCTGTTCTCAGAGTCATAAATTTTTGAGGAGAGACCTATGCCTTGCTTTCTGTGTCCTCAGGAATACTATTATCTCAGTCCTCATTTTTCTAGATGTGTCAAATAGTGCAGCCAATACTATTGCAAGAGAACTGAAACTATATCAAGGCATAAATAACAATAGAGGGATAGATTCAACACCAGCACCTTCCCTTGCTTTGTAATAGGCTCCTTTTGCATGCATACCTCTCGTCTGTCCAGGTTTTTGCAAAATATCCAGATTTTTGCCTCATATTCTTTGTCTGCTCCTTCTAAAATTTTGGTTTTCAGGCAAATCACTGAGGACTGAAGACACTAAATGATGACATTCATTTAAGTTTCAGACTTCATATCCATAGTTAGCATTGCAACCTCACAGCATTTGATTTTCAGATTTGTTTGGAGTCTGCCCATCATCCTTCCAGTGTCTGTATAAAGACTTTTCTGGGTGGTGTAGTTTCCTATTGGATCACAAAAATGTAACATATGAGAATTGGTGCACCTGTATATGGCCCAGATATATGTGAGAGTGTGTCCGACCTGCAATGTTGGCTTCCCCTGTGAGCCTGAACTTTGATTAAGTAAATAGTTAGAGAAAGAATATATGAATGAATACTGAATATGCAAAATAATTAGTGATATAATCTCCACAGAAACATCCTAATAGAAAAGCCACCAGATTGTTAAAGATGAAAGAAACAGAAACTGTATTTTATTCAGTCCTCAGAGAAATAATTTAAAAGTTCAGAGCCACCATATAATAGCAAAAGCAGAAAAAAAAACAGAAACATACAAACCCAAAATATAATTTAGGTGAACATCTGCAACTTCCACAAAGTAATCTAAATGTATCCTCAAGCAGAACAGCAAACAAACCTTCCCAATAAGGGAAGTCTTTATTGCTTATAAAATAGTACAAAAACAAGTAATATAATAAACTGAAAATCATATGAAATACCATCACTTGAATACAAAAAGTACACAACAATTTTTAGACTTTGGTGAAACAAATAGTACAAAATGAAAGTTATCATTTAACTGGAGTAATGAATTTGCACTGTCAAAAGTTCCAACGTTTGACTTTTTTAATCAAAATTTTCTCCAGTTTATATTTATAGAAACCTTAAGTTCCTTACTGCAGTAAAAAGGCCATTGAGCACTATTTTAGATGTCTAAAAAATAAGTTATGTCCTTACCATAACTTTCTATCTGTGTTGTCCATTTTCATTCTTCTTCAACAATTGAGTTTGGGTCTAACCCAACCCTTAGAACCAACTCAGGTGCCTTTTACAGCTTGTGGAACACTGAAAGCTCCAGAGCTCCCCTCCTACTCATAATGCATTAGTCCCCTATCATACCTCAGCTCTTTTTTGCTGACTTTAGTGAGCAGCATCTTTTGATCCTTCCAGAATTTAAATTGGTAGGGGGTTGGTGGGAGGGAAGTTGAGGAAGAAAGAAAATGGATAACACAGATGGGACATTATGGTAAGTACATAACTTCTTTATCTGATGTTGTCATTTGCATTCATTCCTCAATGATTGGGACAGAGTCATCAACTACCTCAATCATAGGAGGACTCTAAGAAAGTATGTTTCTGAGCACCACTGAGTTGAAGTCTGCTCTTCTTCTAGAGACCAGATCTAATTTCTAATGAGTAATGAAGGTATGAGGGTTAGCCCAAGCTGCAGATGCACAAATATCATCCAAGGAAGATCTGGATAGAAATACTGAAGAAGTTGTCATAGACCTTGTAGAATGAGCTCTTAGAAGTTTTGGCAAAGACAAACCCAATTTGTTGTAATCAAAGGAAATGCAATTCATTAATCGTTCACTTTAGTCACTGTTTGTCCAATTTTGGATCAGAAAACGAGACAAATGATTGATCTGATTTCCTGAAAACGTTTGTCCAATGAATATAAAAATGTTACTGTCTTTGGACCTCTAACAGGTGCAACATGTGCTCTCCTTTGTTTGAGAAATTTGGAAAGAAGACTGGGAGATTGATAGTTTGACTGATATTGGATTCTGACACCACCTTAGGAAGGAAGGATGGGTTAGTTCTTAAGGATATCATATCCTTATGAAAATCCAGATAAGGAGGCTTAGAAGATAGGACCTGAAGTTATGAGACTCTTCCAGCAGAGGTAATGGCCACTAACAATTTTGGTTCACACTTGGCCAATGGTTCAAAGGAGGATTGGTTCAAAGATTGTAACATTAAAATCAAATCCCATGTTGGAGTAGGATCTTTAAAAGGAGGTCTGAGAAGAAAGGTACCCCTTATAAAAGCTTTACAAAGTTTGCAAGAGGCTAAAGATGAATTATTGATTCATATATGAAAATTAGAAATGACAGCTAGTTGTAACTTAACAGTTGAGGAACTAGCTCCCTCTTAAGATATGTAGCTAAGAATACCAGACCTTTGCAATTGGTGTGGAAAAAGGGTCAATATCTTTTTGCTGTGCCCAAAAAGCAAACCTATTCCATTCACTTTTGTAAAGTTTTGTTTTGGAAGCTTTGTGGGATGATAAGAGAATGTGATGGTCAGGAGAGTAGAGTCTGGGCTGTCTAGCTATCAGAAGAATTGGAGAAACTTCGCGGTCAACTTTAGGCATAGAATGTCTGGATGTACTGAGTCTGTCGGGTGAGACAGGAGGTTGGGAGTTGGATCCAGACTCCAAGGTTGGCAAAAGAGATGAGGCCCAAGAAAGGGAAACTAAATCTGATGAGGCTAATAAGGAGCAATGAGGATGACTGTGTTCTTCAATCATGTTTTCTGAAGAAATTTGGAGATGAGATTAGAGGTACTGGGGGAAAGGTGTAGAGGAGAGCAGTTGGGCCCATTGCCACACTCTTAATGCCTCTCAACAAAGGTAGTAAGATTTTCTTCCTCCTTGCCTGTTAACGTACTGGATGACTGATATATTGAAAATCTGAATTGCAATGGTCCCGGAGGGGAGAGTGTCTTGGAAGGCCTGCAATACTAGAAGGCCAGTTCTCATTTCTAGGACATTGATATGCATATTGATGGTGGTGGAATGAGTAAGTACAGGAGAGTATACAGAGGAAGAGGCTGGTGAAGAAGAAGTGGGATTGTCAAAGAGATGAAGAAAGTAGACATGAGTATAAGGAGATGAGGCGCATGGCAAAGAGAGAGAGGTGGCAAAGGCTAAGGATAAGGCATATGGAGAGTTGTATGAGAGACTGGACACTAAAGAGGGAGAAAAGGACCTGTACCGATTGGCTATACAGAGGGACAGAGCTGGGAAAGACGTGCAGCAGGTAAGGGTGATAAAGGATAGTGAGGGAAACATACTCACAAGTGAGGAGAGTGTGTTGAGTAGATGGAAAGAGTACTTTGAAGGGCTGGTGAATGAAGAGAATGAGAGAGAGAGAAGGTTGGATGATGTGGGGATAGTGAATCAGAAAGTGAAACAGATTAGCAAGGAGGAAGTAAGGACAGCTATGAAGAGGATGAAGAATGGAAAGGCTGTTGGCCCAGATGACATACCAGTGGAAGCATGGAGGTGCTTAGGAGAAATGGCAGTGGAATTTTTAACCAGATGGTTTAATGAAATTTTGGAAAGTCAAAGGATGCCTGAGGAGTGGAGAAAAAGTGTTTTGGTACCTATCTTTAAGAATAAGGGTGATGTGCAGAGCTGCAGTAACTACAGAGGGATAAAATTGATCAGTCACAGCTTGAAGTTATGGGAAAGAGTAGTGGAAGCTAGGTTAAGAAGGGAGGTGGTGATTAGTGATAAGCAGTATGGTTTCATGCCAGGAAAGAGCACTACAGGTGCAATGTTTGCTCTGAGAGTGTTGTTGGAGAAATACAGAGAAAGTCAGAATGCATTGCATTGTGTCTTTGTGGACTTAGAGAAAGCATATGACAGGGTGCCTAGAGAGGAGTTGTGGTATTGTATGAGGAAGTCGGGAGTGACAGAGAAGTATGTAAGAGTGGTACAGGATAGGTATGAGGGTAGTGTGACATTGGGGAGGACTGCGGTGGGAGTGACAGATACGTTTAAGGTGGAGGTGGGATTATATCAAGGATCAGCTTTGAGCCCTTTCTTATTTGCAGTGGTGATGGACAGGTTGACAGATGAGATCATACAGGAAGCCCCGTGGACTATGATGTTTGCAGATGACATTGTGATATGTAGTGAGAGTAGGGACCAGGTTGAGGAGACCCTGGAGAGGTGGAGATATGCTTTAGAGAGGAGAGGAATGAAGGTCAGCATGGCTAAAACAGAATATATGTGTGTAAATGAGAGGGAGGGTAGAGGAATGGTAAGGATCCGGGGAGTAGAGTTGGTAAAGGTGGATAAGTTTAAGAACTTGGGATCAATAGTTCAGAGTAATGGTGAGTGTGGAAGAGAGGTGAAGAGGAAAGTACAGGCAGGGTGGAATGGGTGGAGAAGAGTGTCAGGAGTGATTTGTGACAGACGGGTACCAGTAAGAGTGAAAGGGAAGGTCTACAAGAGGGTAGTGAGACCAGCTATGTTATATGGGTTTGAGACGGTGGCATTGACAAAAAGGCAGGAGTCAGAGCTGGATGTGGCAGAGTTAAAGATGTTAAGATTTGCACTGGGTGTGACTAGAATGGACAAGATTAGGAATCAGTATATTAGAGGGTCAGCTCGGGTTGGACAGTTTGGAGACAAAGCAAGAGAGGCAAGATTGCGTTGCTTTGGACATGTGCTGAGGAGGGATGCTGGGTATATTGGGAAAAGGCTGCTAAGGATGGAGCTACCAGGTAAGAGGAAAAGAGGAAGGCCTAAGATAAGGTTTGTGGATGTGGTGAGAGAGAACATGCAGGTGGTTGGTGTGAAAGAGCATGATGCAGAGGACAGCAAGAAATGGAAACAGATGATCCGCTGAGGCGACCCCTAATGGGAACAGCTGAAAGATGATGATATGCATATTGACCTCTTTGGGAGACCATGTGCCTTGGACTCTTTCCCAAGAAATTCCCACCCCACCCAATTGGGAAAGCATATGTGGCTACTATGGCCTTGGGCTGAGGAAGAGTAAAGAGGCGACCTTGAAGAACTTGATCAGAGTACATCCACCAAAGGATGCAGTTTTTGCATGCCTGAGTTATCTTGATCTAGGTGGATAAAGACTGGTGAAGAATAGACCACTGAGTTACTAGTGTCCACTGAAGGAGCTTTCATTGAATCCCACACTGACACAAATCTTCTCCAGGAGGGGCTGACACAGACAAACAACTGGTGCCAGAGCCATGGACTAAAACAAAATGCCAAGAAATGCATAATAGTTTCCTTCAGAAAGACATCCACCCCAGATAACTATCATATTGATAACACACCCTTTAGAGTTGACCCAGTAGTCAGGGACTTACAGACACACATAGATAGTAATCTAGCCTTTGACCATGTGTCTACAGTAGTGAGGAAATCATTCTATTTTGCACAACTTATAAGCAAAAGTATGGCATCTAAGTCCAAGGAAGTCATTGTTATACTGTATTCAGCATTCATCAGACCTATCATTGAGTACAATGCCCCTTTTGGTATGTACCTAACCAGGCATATTCAGCAACTGGAAAATCCACAGAGGTTCCTCACTAAAAGAATACAGGGCTTAAGTAAAATGTCCTATGCAGGCCATCTCAAGGCTCTGTCCCTGTATTCTGTCTCCTACAGGCTTTTGAGGGGAGATCTATGCCTGATATACAGGGCGTTCTTAGACCCCAGTCTGATGGACCTCCTACATATCCACAAAACAAATAGCACCAGAATTATCTATTCTAAAGACTTAAACCCTGCCTGTGATATCAGTGGGACCTGTTGGAGAGACATGTATGTATCCCAGAGATTACCCCATCTCTGGAACAGCCTACCCATCCATGTGCAGCAGAGTTCCTCTCTAACCCAATTCAAGTGCCACCTAGGCAATTGGATAGGGAACAGGAAATTCATCCCTGGTTTGGAAGTTATGTCTCTAATGGACACAGACAACCTGTAAATGGTTCATCTCCCAGGCCCTAGCTTGTAAATGTTTCATTTCCCAAGCCCCAGTTTATACTTTCAAAGGTATCAGAACTTGTCAGAGATTTAGGATGCATGACTAGGCTAAAAAGGCCCTTGTGGTCATTAGTCTAGTAAACAAATATGGACCTATGAACCTATGTGATGTCTTACTAATGGAACCAAAACTATTGCAGCAGACATTGACCAGACTTTGAATGATCCTTTGATCCAAGAGAGAAGAATTTTAACTAATCTTTTTGACTTGGAATCATATCATTTGAACCCTTGGCAGAGAAAGAGAGGCTAACAAGGAAGACATGTTGAACAAGGCTCCTGTGAACTGTAATATCTGAGTTGGTGTTAGTTGAAATTTGTTGTGACTGATAGTAATTCCTAGTTGTGAGTATGGTTGCAATACATGATCTCGTGCTTTGATCAATTGATGCCTTGTCAGAGCAGTTATGAACCAGTCGTCCAAATAAGGAAACACCTGGAATCTTTGCAGTTTCAAGTGAGCTGCTACTACTGCCATGCATTTGCTGAACACCCCGGGGGCTATGGTGAGACCAAAAGGCAGTTCTGAACTGATAATGACTGGCTCCCAGCTGGACGTGTAAGTATCTTCTGGATTGTCTGCTCATTTTGGTATGATACTATGCATCCTGAAGATTTATTGAGCACACCCAATTGTCCTGGTGCAGAAATGGCAAAATGAACTGGACTGTGACAATTTGGAACTTTGTGTGCTGAACTGACTTGCTCAGATTGCTGAGATTCAAAATTGGTCTCCAGTCTCCAGTTTTTTTTGGCACTGTGACACCCATGCACTGGCCCAACAATCAAGGAGCCTCAAGCCTAACCATTAACACCAGTGAGAGGCTTCCACATAGGGAAAGGATAGTAAATACGTACACAGTAAAGTACAATTTCCCTTAAGAGCACACAGAGATCACAGTCAGTCTGGTGCTGGTTTCTCCCTTTCTCTGCAGGTCCCCAATAAGACTCCCCACTGGTACAGCTAGAGGGTGCAGATCTCAGCCTAGTGGGCAAGCTAAAACCTCCAGAACCCACTCTGTCCAACCAGTGCTTCATGTACCAGCCCAAGGTAGCTGACATACACACATTTTGAAATAAGAGTTTATAAAACCACACAAACACTCTTGGGGAAGGCTGGCACAGGTTCTCCAGCTGCACCCCTTTTACCCAAACTATACGGTAGAAGTCACTGCCACCATCCAGCTAATATTTATCAGCTACTCAAAGGCCCGTATGAAAGGGTCTTCAATTATACTGTGCAATATTATTATCCAAATGGTAAGTGCAACCAAACAGTCAAGACTTATTTGGAGTGACTTGATACAGTATCACTATATAGTTACAATGTACTCTTAGAGCTTAAATTATCTCTACACAAAACAGCCACAGTTGAAAGGTTTAAAAATATTTAATAATAAATAATAAAAACACAAGACAATACTTCTTACTGCACAGTGCTAGTCAAGAGTTCAGAGATCACAGAGAAATACTTAAAATAATACAGTAGAAAAGTTCTGACATCATAGAAAAACAAACTAGTCTAATCTTCCTATTTCCTAGCTATATCTAAGAGAAAACACAGTTGTAAGATCCTACTTACATATAGACACAGGCAGAGTGGTGAGTTGGATGTTCTCAAGACAAATGCTCTAAATGCCCTCATTCTTTCTGTCCTTAAATTGATAACACAGTACCACTGATTAATTTCAGATTACATCATTTCTTTCTGGTTCCCAGGCTAACAGACTCTCAGAGGTTAATAACCCTTTTGATCTTGCAGCTAGTCAAGAACCATAGCAATAAAAATCTAGCCATTAACTCTGGTCTCAAAACAATGGGCAGAATGCCTTTATCTAGACATCTCAGCTTGACGTCAAATAATTGACTTCTCAGCTTTGTTACAGCAGAGTGCACTGTTGTTACATTTTTGCAGTTACACATTTAACACCATTTATTCACCATTTAAGAGAAAAAGCCCCTGGCTTATATTAATATTTACAAATGACAGAATTATCTACAAAATTCTATCTGGCTAGGCTGGCAGCCTTCACCTATCTTCACAGGCACTAAAAATAATCTTGAGTAAGTTCTGAACTCTGTTTGGTCTGGAGGGACCTTTTGGATGACTCTTTTTTTCTAGCAGCTTTTTCTATTTCTAGTGCTACTGCTTTCCTCTGACTGAGTGGAACATTGGGAATTTTGTTTACCATACAGGGAGAAGGAAGAAAAAAGGGAGTATTAGAAACACTGGAAAAATCCTCTGCACCCATGAGTCTTTTATAATCTGTAGCCAGACTGTCTGGTGCAGGGACAAACAGCCCCTGACTGCTTCCAGAGGTGAACAATTAGGTATCCTTTTAGGAGCGCTGTTAGGATCTGTCATAGAAGGTATCTCTAGACCTTTGGTTTTGTGGGCCACCTCTACCATGCGGGCAGTGTCTTCCATTAGAGTACCCCCTCTGGTTCTGGGGGAACTATCTCCACATGGATCTTGGAAGGGACCCTGGGACTTTTTAAACTACATTTTTGACCACCTTGTTGATTCCTGGAAAATGTCATTTGAGGGGTCGAAAAATGTACTCCTACAGGAGACAGGGTTTTACCTTCCAGCTCACACCTAGATAGTGTGCCTTTAAGCTTGGGGCCAAATACTGAACTTCCGTTAAAAGGAGCATTGACAAAGGAAGACTTGAAGTGCAACATGAAACCACACAGGCTCATCCAGGCATGTCCCCTAATGGAAGTCCCTGAATCCACTGCCCTTGAAGTACCTTCAGCTGCATGTGAAATGAGCTTCATGGACAAATTCAAAATAGACCGTATGGTAGCCAGCTGTGAGGCAATAGAACTTTGTGCCTCAGAAGTAATAGTCCTTGAGAAGGATTTGGTGAGTTCTTTAATCAAATCCCTCTGAAGTAAAGTGTGCCAAACTGTTCAGCAATCAAAGTACAAAGGTTCCTGATGCATGCACATGCTTCCCAAATCTGCCCATCACCCTAGACTCCCTGTTAGGAGGATGAACAGAGGAACTTTGTTCTGCAAGTTCCTTTTTTTGTGGCCGCCTCTATGGCCATAGTATCCACAAGTACTCCCTTAATCCAAAACTCCCTGTCTTTGGTCAGCACCAGAATTTGGTCCGATCTTTTGGGGATTGGCTCAACAGAGTCAGGTTCCTTCCACAACCACTGAGCGATCAAATCAATGAGCTTGTTAGTGGGTGGAGTCACCCAGGAGGTACATGGGCCAAACCCAAATGGTTCCAGGAATACTGATTCCTCTTGGGAAGGGTTGTTGGCAGACTAAACACCTCTGTTTTAGGATCTCTATGATGTGGTGATCTTGGGGACCATTTCCTCTCATCAAAATTAGAATCTTCCATGACAGACTCCTGAGAGGGGGTATAAGTGCTTCCTCTTGCACGTCCTCATCCTAGGGACTTCTTTGGTGGGATGTTCCGGAGAGGTATTAGAACAAATCAATATACCCTGAGGGGTGTCCTGGAGACTTTGGGCTGTCTGTCCTTGTGGAGTAGGATTTTCAGGCTCTTGACATAAAGATACGTTTTTTGGGAAGTGGAAACTGAGGAAGGTAGATGAGTCCTTTCTCTAGGAGCAGAGAAAATTTTCTTCACCACCTCAAATGCAGAATGCCCTGGGGAGGAAGAAGTCAATGGCTCTGAAAAGATGTACTTCCGACCTGTCAGTTCCCTCTGACCCCAAGACAAACCACTCAAAGCAGGTGTTGGAGCTGAACTGTCAATGGCCAAGGCTCTGAGGGGCAGAGATGCCTCCAATAATCTTGGAGTAGACTCTAACACCCCAGATTTGGCACCGATGCTACAGCTCTTACAGTTACCTGGCTCCAATGCACTCAGAGCTGATCCACTCAGGGACAGTGCTGGAGTAGAACATACAACAAACTTCAGATCCAATAAGGCTGGATCTGGCATTCTTGGTTTCAACTGCTATGAAACTGAAAGTCAAATCAGGGAAGGAGACACCATTGGTAGAATAGTACTTATGAAGGTCTCTAGATCCAATAGGGTTGGAGCTGGGAGAACCCCCATTTGTATTTGCATTGAGAGAAATTTCCTCATCATCCCATCCACATCCACTTCAGTCAGACTTCTGGATGATCAAGAAGATGATGCAATAGATGAGGTCCCGGAATGCTGGCATCACTCAAGGAATGGGGATGGGAGACGGGAGGGAATGGAATTCAGAGATGACTCATAAAGGGTCTTAGGTAGATACTTCAGATCCAAGTGGGTCAGAACCAATGATGCGGACTTGGCTTTGGAAGATGTAGAATCCAACTGTTTTGCTTTCAGATCTGATAATTTAGGTAGTTTATGAGCACGTTCTGCACCTGTAGCTGAGCTTGGAACACAAGATGTGGAAGGGTCCGAAGGATGCTTCTTTGACTCTTTCTTGTCTGTTTTCTTAATGGGTTGAAACCCAGGTACTGTCTGAGAAGAAGATGAAGGGAGCTTGTTTTTTCTATCCAGCAAGGCCCATGGATTAAAAGCCTTACAAATATTACTGGACACATTCAAATGATACAGGGCTAAACAGCAGATGCACGAGTCATGTGCATCTGACAAAGGTATCTTGTGGCCATAGCCATTACCAAAAAAAAAAAAAATATATATATATATATATATATATATATATATATATATATATATATTTATATATATATATGTCTATATTCTTTACTCGAAATGATGGTTCATTGAACCTTACTTCCGTGAACTGACTTCCGCGAAAGTGGATTTTGTCAAAAATGCACTTTCCCAGACAAATAAAAAAAACAACACATTAAACACTGATATGCAGGGGGGCAAGCCCCCCTGCACCCCAGTCCCCCACATCCCCCTACCCCCTAATTTAATATTCTCACTCCGAGATTGCACTACAGTGGGGAAAAGAGAATATTCCCTTATCCCCACTGTACTACGATCTCAACATGAGTCTCCTTAGTTGTACATCAACAGCATACGTTGATGTACAACTAACGGTACATGCTAACGGCATGTTTTTTTTTTGTTTTGTTTTCTTTAGTGAAAGTGCATTTTTGACAAAAAGCACTTTTGCTAAAGTAATTTTGACAAAGTACCGTTAGATGAAACATACTGTCAATAACACAACAAGGACCCATATATATATGTATATATATATATATATATATATATATATATAGATATATATAGATATATATAAATGGAAAACTATTAAGGGGAGAAAAAGGTTACCAATGATGATAACTGAGACTACTGCTAAGGTATAAGGAAAAGAAGCAAGGAAAAAAATATACCAACAATGGAAATAAGGTTACACTAACTAGTGTAGGAAGGGTAAGAGAGAAATATTATAGAAAAAGATAAAGGAAAAATGTAATAAGTCTGGTTTTCTACTCACAAATACCACAAAAGGTCGAGAGCTAACTACAAACATGTCTGTACACAAAGGCGTCAAACGAGATTTGGGGTATGGTAGGGGACTAATGCATTATGGGTAGAAGAGGAGCTTGAGAGCTTTCAGTTTTCCACGAGCTGCAAAAAGTGGCTGAGTCAAATCCAAGGTTTGGCTCCGAACTCAATCGTTGAGGAATGAATGAAATTGGCAACATCAGATTAAAGCATTCTTTTCTTTACTATGTTTGAATTCGGTCAAATAGTCAATTATTCTGATTTTTAAAGTTCATGATGTTGTCCATCTGTAAATGTCCTGGCAGCTGAGTTCAACAATAAAAATTGCAATAAATTGCCAGTGTATAAAACAAAGGGGACATCCACAACTGTGAGCAATACAGAGGTATTCAACTCCTGTCACACTGTATGAAAGTTCTAGAGAGGGTGATTGACAAACAGAAATACATAGTAGCAGAAAGTCAGATGGGATATGAGCAGTCTCGATTTAGATCAGGATGCACCATAACTGACCCAGTGTTTGCAGTGAGACAGATAATTGAAAAGAAGCAAGAGATGAGGAAACAGTCTGACTGGGCATTCTTGCACATGGAGAAAGCATATGACAAGGTCCCAAGAAAGTTGATTTCGCTAGTCCTGCTAATCCTGCTGTGGTTTAAAGTGCCAGAAACATTGGCAGAATTAGGGAAGGCTATGTATAAGGACCCACTGACTCAGGTATGAGCAGTGTTCAGTCTGAAAGAGGGGTTCCCAGTGGGAGTGGGTGTGTATCAGGGTACAACTGTGAGCCCACTGCTGTTCATAACTGTGATAGACTACATCAGTACACAAGTCAGAGGGGACAGATTGGCAAAGTTGCTGCAAGCAGACAATGCAGCATTACAGTCAGACTCTCAGCAAGAACTTCAGCAAAGAACAGGGGAATGGAATGCAAAACTGAAGGTAGATGGGATGAAACTGAATACAAATAAGTCAGTGGTAATGACAGAAAATTGGGGAAATCAGAAGAATATGAGAATTGAGATAGAAGGGAAAATAGTGGAACAGGTTGTCAGCTTCAAATATCTAGAATGGGTGGTTGTGGAGAAGGGAAGATTAAATGAGGAAGTCAAAACTAAAATCAGTGGGGCTGCAGCCGACTGGCACAGAGTGTCAGAGAAGAAGTCAAAGAAGTTGAAAAGAAAGGAGTACAAAACAGTGGTGCAACCAGTACTACTATATGGTATAGAAACCTGAGCAGTAAAGGCTGAGTAGCTGTGGAAACTAGAAGTGACATAGATGAAGTACTTGCAGTGTGTGGTAGGATGCATACTATGGGGAACAGACAAATAAATGAGGACATCAGAGTAGGAGCCAAAGTTGCACAAAAGGTCAAATAAATCAAATTATGATGGTTTGGGAACATAAGCAATAAAGCAGTAGACAGTCTGGTGAAGAAGATATGGGACAGGCAGGAAGAAGGCAAGGGGAAATGAGGGCATCAAGCAAAGAGATGGAAGGATGGTGTGAGAGAAGCATGTGACAGTCAGGCATGACTGTAAAAGAAGGTAGGGGAGTAGCAATGCATCAACAAGGATGGTGACAATTAACATGACATTTGGACACCATGTACAACATGGAAAAAAGGGGGTTGATGATGATGAAGGGGGGGCTGGCTTAATGGTTAAAGTCTTAACCTTAGCAATACAAGGTATAGGGTTTGGTTCTGACCTTGTGTTATTGGCTAGACTTGGTTCTGACCTTGTGTTATTGGCTAGGCATATAACAGTCTGCAAACTGACAGCCTAGTATTTACCTTTGAGCTTATGAAACTATGATGATTTACAAAAACTATAAAACATTCAGGTACAAAAACATGTTTCTGCAATGGTGGACACTTTCTTTTTCTTTTTCAGTCTTTATGTTGTCTGTTGTACTGCTATAAAGCTGACTGCCCTGTTACAAATATTCCAAATCCACAAAATCCAATGTATACAAGTTTACTTATTGTGCAACTACATACAGACCTAAGTTTACATTTAATTAAATGATAATGGAAGGTCCAGTTTTCCCGTCTAAAATGTTGCTATTTGATGATGGTTGCGCTGGTGATGGAGTAGTTATTAACTTGCTCGTTTTTATATAAAGAGTTACTGCTAAGGAAATCTACAGTGGCAGCTAAGAATTCTGTTTCTTCTGACATTGCTCTCTTTCCTCCAGTAAATTCACACGTTGTGTGATCCTTGCTTTGTTAATAAATATATCAAGCATAATACATAGACAGAAAGATATTATGGGTCCTAGTAGGAAAATGTGAGAGTTGTAGTTACCCTGTGAAACTGGATGTAAGACTCTC
Source organism: Protopterus annectens (assembly GCF_019279795.1). Taxonomy (NCBI): domain Eukaryota; kingdom Metazoa; phylum Chordata; order Ceratodontiformes; family Protopteridae; genus Protopterus; species Protopterus annectens. The sequence continues at coordinate 1,710,739,985 of NC_056733.1, forward strand.
ACATATGGACAAATCAAATACCAAACAGGTTGTCAGCACACACACATCACTTCCCACACTAAATAAGGACAAAAACCATAATCCCACATATGTGATGGAACTCACTAGTAACTTACCAAAAGACTAGAGGCCTCCCAAATGGAAACAACTTACACACACAGCAATACAGCAATGCAAAAAACAAACACAACACATAATAACACACCAGTATCTCAAAAATAAGCTCATAAGGCTTAACACCTCAAAACTCAATGTACTGGTTATAGGAAACTCCATAGTAAGACACACAGATGTTCCCCTAACCAGACTGGATAAGAAGCGGATTACTGTTAGACAATTGTCAGGTGCCAGGATCCATCAAGTTACTTAAGCACTCAAGTTACTCAACCACAAGTACCCGTATGACTCTGCCATAGTCCATGTGCAGAGTGAATGACTTGAGACATACCTTTCTGCACTAGATGAAGAGAGACATGACTGAGCTCTCAAATTATGTGTCACAGGCAGGTATAAGCTTAGCCTTAAGCAGCATTCTACCTTCTCGGTGGATGATGCCACAATACAAAAAAAAAAACAATTGGCTTAGCTTTTGGTGTCAGTCTGAGGGAGATCCAATATCTCCAAAAAATATACCACAAAAAAGCAGTCAGAGGGTGGAATAAAGAAGCAGTTTTAATCCATCAATTCTGGTCCTGGTACCTCGGCAGTTCGCCTTCAATAGAACACATTCAAGCACTTACAAATTCTCTTTTTATATATTTATCAATGAAACAATTAATCAATCAATTACTCAATTCAAACATTTTTAACCCTGTCAAAGCTGTAAAAAAATCCAGCATATATAAACAGTGAATATTACCATTTTTATCACAATAAATATTGTGTTATTTTTAAACTAATTCATGTCCTTATAAGTCACAAATGTTAATACTACATGACAAATAATATACACAACAATATGCACAGTTAGAAAAGAATTAAAGTATTACAAAATTTCAAATTTATTGCACTAGTAAATTTCATCCACTTTCTAAATTCATTCCAGCAGGAAATAATGTGTGATACCCTATAATCATCCTTTGTTCAAGCTTATTCAGAGCAGTTCTAAAATTTCCTATACACGAATGGGGTCTGGCAAGTACACTAAATCTAAATCCATCATTATTACCATTGTGTGTGTTGCAAAAATGAGTGGCTACTGGGCTCTCCAAGTTACTTCTCCTAATGTCACCCAAATGCTCCAAAATCCGAAGCTTAACCTTCCTAGTAGTCTGACCAATGTACCACATAGGAGGGGTACAATCACATCCCAGTATGTACACTACACCGGAAGACATACAGTCAAATCTCTCAAATGCCAAATATCTTTTTCCATTTATTTTAACCCCATGCATATTTTTAATTTTATCACAAACTGAGCATCGGCCACAGCTATGCATCCCAACATTACTATCAACCGAGGGTTCCAATTTCCTATTTAGTATTTCCTTTAGGTTGGGATATCTCTTATAAGAGAAAGTAATGTGTTTAGGAAAAAGACTGCCAACTATTGGATCTTCACATACAACATGCCATAACCCTCTTATGATTTTTTCCATGATATCTGAAAAAGTAGAATATCGCGACACAAAAAATATCTTATCTAATTCAACTATAGTGTCACAATAGTGACTTGTCCCATATCTATTCCTCCTCGGTGTCACACTTCTACATAATTTCTCTTTAATATCTAAGAGTTTGTTGCGATCATATCCTCGTGATAGCAATCTATCCAAAACACCATCACAAACCCTATCCCAAAGCCTTTTATCTGAAGTATTTCTCAAATTCCTTCTAAATTCCCCTTCAGATAAAGCCTTTATTAGATGAGAAGGATGCATGCTGCTGGCATGCAAAAAGTTATTAACTGATGTGGGTTTCCTGAAAGGTTTGTATTGCACCAACCCATCTGTTCCTGCATAAAATTCTACATCCAGGAAAGAGATATTGGCTACTGACCTATGTGCTACAAATTCCAACCCATGATAGTTTTTATTCAAATCATCAATAAACTGACTAAACAGAGACATATCACCCCTACAAACAAAAATTAAATCATCTATATAACGTTTAAAAAATACAACATTATTAACAAAAAAAGCATTTTGAAACATAAATTCTTTCTCAAATTCTCCCATATAAATTACCACATAAGTGGGTGCAAAAGCTGCACCCATGGTGGTTCCTTTTGTTTGCAAAAAGAAATCTTTTTTCCACACAAAATAATTGTGCGTCAAACTAAATTCTAATAGACTTAACAAAAACATTGTCCGTGGTCCTTCACCCATCATCTTATGCATTGCCTCTAAACCCCATCTTTTATTAATATTAGTATAAAGTGAAGCAACATCAACTGTTGCCCAATAGTAATCCTTCTCCCATTTTAACCCCTTCAAAGCTAAACATACATCTTGAGTATTCCTCACATGGGAGCAAACTTTTGAAAGAAATTTCTTGAAATGAAAATCCAAAAAACAATTGACCCTCTCAATATAAGAACCAATGCCAGAAATGATGGGCCTTCCAGGTGGATTAACAACATCCTTGTGAATCTTTGGAATAATATATATGTACGGGTGACGAGGTTCCTTTACCAAAAGTTTCTTCACATCCTTTCCAGTGAGGAAACCTAATCTTTCCCCTCTCTCTAATAATTCAGTGAGTTCATCAAAATATGATGGCAAAGGGTTAGAATTCAATTTCACATAGGTATCTTCCAATAACAAACCATTAACAATGCCTTCATATTTTTCGGTGTTCATCAATACCCAATTGCCCCCCTTATCGGCCGGTTTGACAGTAACTCTATCCAAATTTGTCCTTAATGTCTTAAGGGCCAACCACTCATCTTTACTTAAATTGAAAACCTTTTTTCCCCTACAAAAAGACTTATGTGCCTGTTCAAGTTTAGAGAGCATAACATATTCAAAGGCATTTATAGCCTGTGATTTTTTAGGGGGTACAAAATTACTATCACCCAAAAAATAAGGGACATCAATGTGCCCATACCCACTTCCATAAGTTCCCTCAATATTAGTGTCATCTTCCACAAGAGAATCAGAAACATCAAAGTCCCCATTTTCATCAAATATTAAACCCTCATAATCATATATGCTCAGGTTTAAAAGAGAATCGTTTAGCAAAGTTTCAATTTCATTAACAGGACATTTTTCTCTCTCATGAAAGTAAACCTTCAAATTTAATTTACGGACAAAATCTTTTACGTCCATAATTATGTCTGAACAGGAGGGTAATCGAGTGGGTACAAATTTCGTACCCTTTAACAGAACATCAAACATTTCATCAGATAAAACAACATCTGACAAGTTAATTACATTCAAGCTGGCAGTTGTAAAAGACATGTCATTCAATTAAACATCCCTTCCACTATCATCTACATATGCATATTCAGAAAGACAATCAATATCATTATTACCATCAGTCATTGCTACAATATCATTTTCATTAACAATTTGAGTAATTTCAAAAGCACCTTGAACAATTTCCAAATCCTGTCCAGCATAAACATAATTATCAGCTCTAGCATCAGTTCTGTTACAAAACATAAAGTCAAGTTCATTTATAGTCTTTTCCCTGGTTGTTGGCGTTTGCTCCACAATAGTATCAGCGCAATGCTTTACTTGTTTAAAAGAACACGCACTGTTCTTTACAAAAGAACACACACTGTTGTTTTCGGAGGGTACATTTTCAATATGACCAGTCGAGGCTGCAGCATGGTCAAAATTAGACCACGCATTGTTCTTTTCAAACACACACACACACTGTTTTTTTTGAAAAGTACATTATTAGCATAATTAATCAACACTGCAGCATGGTCAAAGCTAGATAATGCACAAGCTTCATCAGTGGACAGTGTTGTTTCATTCAAAACACGCTGACATTCAGGATCTAGTTTTTTAACTGATTAGAAACAGGCAAATGACTTGTCTTACCCTGATTCCTTGTAGATCGCGTTTGCATGCTAGGAAGATTCTTCCGATGACTCTGCTCACCTCTTCGGTTTTCTACATTGCTATCTGGACGCTCGGTTACAATATTTTCAAAAGAGACACTCTTGCGACTTCCCCCAGTCTTAATGGAAGAGCATGAAGACGCTTCCTCACTTCCTGTTGTACGTTTTTTGATGTTCTTTTGAAAACGGCGCCCTCTACGGGGCCAATTATATATTTCATTTTTATCATAATCCTGGATGTCTCTATTTAGTTTGGATTTCTTCCTAGCCATGACATCACATTCTACTTTCTTTAATTTATCATTAATGTTTTTGCTATTTAATTGAAAAACTGCAGTCGAGGCTCTATTGGTAAGGTCATGTTGCAACTCATTAATCTTTTTGTGCAAACTCTCCATAGGCCTCTGGTTTCTCTTTATGAGTATTTTTAACCAATTTAAACAGCACTCCTGTGCTGCCTGCCTCCATTCAGATAATAAATCACTCTCATCTTCCTTACAACCACCTGCTGGTAGTTTATCTATCCGCAGCCCTCTAGGAGTGATATTAAGCATCACATACTTCTCAAGCAATTTTGAATCATAGAAAATGGTCATTTCTTTAGCCATTATACATTCTAGTTGTGCAAAACCTTCAGAACATGAATCATTTATGTCCATAGTCCATAGATCAGAGACAGCACACTTGCGCTCCCTCTCCTTCAACATATCAGCAAAAGAAAAAGTCTCACCACTCTGAACTCCTTCAGCAACAAATTTCTCCATAATACTCAAAGCAGCAGCAACAAAATTCTGTGGATGATGCCACAATACAAAAAAAAAAAAACAATTGGCTTAGCTTTTGGTGTCAGTCTGAGGGGGATCCAATATCTCCAAAAAATATACCACAAAAAAGCAGTCAGAGGGTGGAATAAAGAAGCAGTTTTAATCCATCAATTCTGGTCCTGGTACCTCGGCAGTTCGTCTTCAATGGAACACATTCAAGCACTTACAAATTCTCTTTTTATATATTTATCAATGAAACAATTAATCAATCAATTACTCAATTCAAACATTCTATTCGATATTCTACTTTTTCAGATATCATGGAAAAATCATAAGAGGGTTATGGCATGTTGTATGTGAAGATCCAATAGTTGGCAGTCTTTTTCCTAAACACATTACTTTCTCTTATAAGAGATATCCCAACCTAAAGGAAATACTAAATAGGAAATTGGAACCCTCGGTTGATAGTAATGTTGGGATGCATAGCTGTGGCCGATGCTCAGTTTGTGATAAAATTAAAAATATGCATGGGGTTAAAATAAATGGAAAAAGATATTTGGCATTTGAGAGATTTGACTGTATGTCTTCCGGTGTAGTGTACATACTGTACATATCTGTCAGCTTGGGAAGACATGATTGTACCCCTCCTATGTGGTACATTGGTCAGACTACTAGGAAGGTTAAGCTTCAGATTTTGGAGCATTTGGGTGACATTAGGAGAAGTAACTTGGAGAGCCCAGTAGCCACTCATTTTTGCAACACACACAATGGTAATAATGATGGATTTAGATTTAGTGTACTTGCCAGACCCCATTCGTGTATAGGAAATTTTAGAACTGTTCTGAATAAGCTTGAACAAAGGATGATTATAGGGTATCACACATTATTTCCTGCTGGAATGAATTTAGAAAGTGGATGAAATTTACTAGTGCAATAAATTTGAAATTTTGTAATACTTTAATTCTTTTCTAACTGTGCATATTGTTGTGTATATTATTTGTCATGTAGTATTAACATTTGTGACTTATAAGGACATGAATTAGTTTAAAAATAACACAATATTTATTGTGATAAAAATGGTAATATTTATTGTTTATACATGTGTTTAAAAATAACACAATATTTATTGTGATAAAAATGGAAATATTCACTGTTTATATATGCTGGATTTTTTTACAGCTTTGACAGGGTTAAAAATGTTTGAATTGAGTAATTGATTGATTAATTGTTTCATTAATAAATATATAAAAAGAGAATTTGTAAGTGCTTGAATGTGTTCCATTGAAGGCGAACTGCCGAGGTACCAGGACCAGAATTGATGGATTAAAACTGCTTCTTTATTCCACCCTCTGACTGCTTTTTTGTGGTATATTTTTTGGAGAATTTTGTTGCAGCTGCTTTGAGTATTATGGAGGGATCCAATATCTGTCAGCTTGGGAAGACATGGTTAATAGGCCATGCTGTTTTGCCAAAGATGGTCTGCACCTGTCTCCTCTAGGCTTTCAAATATTGGCAAAGGTATTAGCCACACTATTGTGTTTTTTTAGTCAGTGTCAAAGTAACCAACCTCCCAATCTAACAAAATTCTTTCTAGATAAACTCAAGGTAATGCTGCTTAATGCTAGGACTGTAAACAACAGACTGCACTCCCGGAAAGCACTCATTACCTTGGAGATGCTGACATCTGTGCAGTCACTGAGACATTGTTCAAAGCCATGGAAAGCACCACGGTCAAGCAGAACTACAATGTCTTCCATACATTCAGGCCACAAACTGAACATGAAAGAACTAAAGGAGGAGGTGTACTCATCTTCATTAAGGATAAGTACAACTCTGGACTGGTCAAACAGTATGACTCTGTCAAGCTACTCCTTGTCAAGTTAACCACAGGGAAAACCCCCTACCACATAATAGCTAGCTATAGGACCCTCACCAAGAACCAGGAAAGCATACCACATACTTAGACTTACTGGAGTCAGTTGCCATGCAGCCCAACACCTTACTCATGGGTGATTTTAATTATCCTACCATCAAATGGGAAAACATACAACATCACAAACATGCTGTCTCAGAGATTCTTGGACTTTGTCAATACAAATGCTCTGGATCAGCTAGCCAGCACACCTATGAGGGGATTAAATGTCCTGGACATAGTACCACTAACATGGGAGAGCATTGTACCCCTCCCCATAAATCAGTCTCTTTCAATATAATTTTAAAGCCAGATACCCCATAATTCTCAAAAATGCTTAAGACTTTTGCCAAGACAAATTTACTCCTACTAAGTGATGGTATAAGAAGTTTCAAAGTCCCCTCAAACTCAGATAACATGGGCACCTGTGCAGAGGTGTACACCAGGTGTACACCAACACCCTATATAACCACTTAAGCAGTTGTATAGAATCAGCTGTACCTGACCTGATTAAAACCAGGTCTTGTGCAAAAACAATCCACCCTGGTGGACCCCTACTATAAACAGGCTATACAACAAAGGAAAGAAACTAATGTCCAAAAGCAAATGGGAACTGGCTCAGCAGAGGAAGAAATCCCTCTCTAGCCTAAAAAAAAAATCAGAGATCATGTCAAGTCCTCCAAAGCTAATTATGTAGCAAAAATAGCCACCTTAGCTAAGGATAATCAGAAGGCATTCTTTAACTACATCTGAAATCTAAAGGGGTTTACCCAGCTATGCACTGAACTGGTTTTGGAAGCAAAATTCACACCCACTAGTCATCCACCAAAGTGTACCTGCCACCATTCCACAGCCTATCTCAAGAGAACAGGTCATCTCTGTGTTGTCCAGTGCCAAAAACATGTAATTAAAGGGACCAGACAACATCCCAGGTTACTTTTTAAACAATGTAAAACATGGCCTTGCAGATCCACTTGGATCCCTGTTTAACCACTGCCTGCGAACTGGCTATGTACTGGCAGAATGGAGGACAGCAACAGTAATCCCTCTGCTCAAAGAGGGAACATCAACCGACCCTTGGAATTATAGACCCATAAGCTTGACTAACCTCATCTGCAAGGCCATGGAAAGAATCATTATGGACCATACACTGGAAAGGAAACTGTGGCATGAACAGGAAACTGTGTCAACTCTGATGTAGTCAAGGCTGTGTAGTGATTGTTCAGTGAGTTCCCATATGAAAGAGCAATGGATGACATAGGATGAAACTGAAGAGAATATGGCACAGGAAGATGCTCTGGACCTTTCTATAGAATGCCCACAGGAAATGGAGAATAAAAAATTCACCCTCAGTTAAGAAGAAAATGGCCTAAGAGAAGAGTTGCTTGATTTAATACAGATGAACAGACATATTAAGATCAATGAAAGAAATAAACTACAGAAAGTCTATAAATCCCAAAAAGTTAGAAGTCTGATAAGACAAATGAAGAAAGTAATTAAGACTGTTCATAGAGACTCATATGATATAACAGAAGTAAACAGGCTATCTTACTGCGCAGTTAAATTAATAACAGATAAAGTCTTACCAGAAAAACACAGGGTAGTAAGGGAAAGGGAGGTGAGAAATCAAGTGCCATCACGGAAGTATCGAAAAGAGAAAACTATAAAGCAGTTAAGGTAAGAAGTGTCCCTGTTAGAAGAATATAGAAGATGGAAAAGATCAACAAAAATACTCATAAAGATAGATGTGATAAAAGGGGTCGATATTACATTATCGAATACTCATGTATTCGAAAACATAATAGTTGACCCCTAATTATTGAAACCATCAAACGTCGAACAGCAAAAAAAAGTACAAAAACCCACCCAAACAAACCATTTAATCACTGTAAGCAGGGGGGGGGAAGCCCCCCTGCACACCCCTGCTACTTAAATATACTAACTCCGACATCACCATATAGTGCAGACAATGGAAAACTTCCATTTCCGCACTGTACGGAGATCTCCATTGAAAAGTTCGACGTTTGACGTTTTCGACAATTAGGGGTTGACTATTACATTTTCAAATACATGAGTATTCAATAACGTAATATAGACCTGATAAAAGCAATTCCCAGTATCAGAACAAATCAGGATCTACCATGCACCATTGAAAATAATAAACTAAAGATATCAGCACTGGCAGAAAAACATAGAATATATGCAGATAAATATAAAGGAAAAGTACAAATAAGCAATGCATTGATGACCCAAAAAAGTTTTATGGAGAATTGGGAAACAAGGCAAAAAGAATTGAAAAAACACCACTAAAAGAAGAAATAGATACATTTTAGAGAATTAAGATCTATGAAGATCATGTGGAACATAACAAAGATGCTAAATGGATAGAAGAAGTAAAAGAAATAATAAGAAGTTCAAATGTACAGGATATGAAATGGGATGAAGTAACACCCAGAGAGGTCAAAACGCAGTTAAGAAAAGCTCCTAATTGGAATCCCCCAGGACCAGATGTAGTACCTAACTTCTGGATAAAAGTATTAACATCTTTACATGAAGATTTAGCCATGAGTAGGAAGTACTTCTATACACTCCAAACAGAAACCAGTCTGGTGAACAGCAGGAAAAACAATACTCCTACTTGAGTGAACCTGCAAGCTATCCTAAAACCTATAGTCCAATAACTTGCCTTCCAACGACATATAAACTACACACTGGAATTGATGCTGACAGAGTTTATAGTCATTTAGATGACAACTCAATCATGGCAGTAGAACAAAAGGGTAATGAAAGCCATATGGAACAAAGGATCATTTGTTGTTAAATAAAAGTCATGAAGAAGAACTGTAAAAAAGGGAAATGATCTAAGTATTGCATGGATAGATTGCAAAAAAATCATTTGATAGTATCCAACATTCATGGATAAAAGAGTGCTTAAAATGTATAACATACACCCTTCATTGATCAATTACATTACAGCATTCATGAAACAGAGGCAAACCAATTTGCAGTTAAGCCATAATATAGGACAAATTATTATTCCAAGGATAAAAATTCAAAGGGGATTATCCCAGGGTGATTTTCTGCCATCACTGCTCTTTTGTGTCTTGCCCTTAACCCATTAAACTGTCTACTTAATAGCTTAGGTCATGGCTACAATTTGCCTCCCAGAAAACAACAAAGTGTAAAGACATCTCATCTTCTTTTTTGAGGATGATTTAAAACTGTATAGTTCATCAGATGAGGAACTAAAAGCACAACTGCAAGTAGTCAAACTTTTTTCAGATGATGTAAGAATGTCATTTGGTCTTGATACAAGTACAAAAGCAACATTTAAAGCAGGAAAGCTGCAGCACCAAGAAAACATCAGTTTGGAGCAGGAATATGATATAAAAGAACTCAAGCAAGATGGAGTATATAAATATTTGGGAATTGATGAAGGATCAACAATAAGACATGAAAATGTGAATAAAAGTTAGTAAGAATTATTTTAGAGGACTAAAATTAATATTGAAAACAGCATTGACATCTAGGAATAAAGTCCAAGCTACAAACCAGTTTGCTCTTCCTGTCCTAACTTACAGTTTTGGAGTGATTGCCTGGCCCCAAAAGATGTTGGATAGGTTGGACAAGAAAACAAAAAAACAAGAAAAATGCTTCATGCTCATCAAATGATTTATAAAAATCAGTGCATACCAAGACTATATATCCCCATTCTAAAGGAGGTATGGGCCTCCTCAAAATTGTTTCCATCTATAGATCTACAGTTGTGGGATTACATACATATCTGCTGACCGCACAAGACCCAAATATACTGAAAATTTTGAAACACGAGGAGAATAAGTCTAAGATAATTTCCCTGCTTAGTTTAGCAGAAGCATATCAACGTCAAGTGGGAATGAAACTCAAACCAGAAGTAGACAAAAATCAGGCAGCAACTGAATGTGCCAAAAAACAAAAGAAAGAATGTAAGGTGAAGGATTAAATGAGAAGGCAGGAAATGTGGAAAATGCATAAACATAGTTGCAAGTATAAAAAACTCTTGGAACAGCCTCATGTTGATCAGGGTCGAATGCAGGAATGTTTAAGGAGAGGTGAATTTAAACCAAAAGATGAAAGGTTAATATTGATGGCCCAAGATAATGGACTTCAAACATGTTGGTTTCCAAAGTCCATTGAACATGTGGGAGAAACAGATTAATGTAGGTTTCGTAAAACAAATTAGAAACAGTCACACATCTTGTTGCTAGTTGTGATATACCAATGGCAGAAGGACTGTATACTGAAAGGCATAATAATGTAGCAAGACTGTTCCATTGGGGATTGTGCAAACATTATAATACTGAAGTAGCTGAAAAACACTGTATGCAAATATTATAATATTGAGGTAGCTCAAAAACACTGTAAACAGGAACCACACAGTATTATAGAAAATGATGAAGTTTCTATCACATGGGATCACACATTACCAACAGTACAAAAAAATTGATGCGAGAAAACCAGATATAGTAGTCCATAAAAAGAAGACAAAAGTAACACTGATAACTGAAATTGCTACACCCAATGACCACAGTGTCTTATGTACAGAGAGAGACAAAGTCATAAAATGCCAGGATTTGCAGGCAGAAGCGAGGGCAGTGTGGAAGAGGGATACCCAGACAATTCCAATAGTAGTAGGAGCCACAAGTCTTATAAAAAAGAATTTACAGTCCTACTTAGATATGTTACCAATATATGCAACTCCTTATGAACTGCAGAAGGAGTCATAACTGGGCACATTGTGGTTGCTGCAAAGAGCACATCTGGCTAACATCAAAGATTGAAAAAATACAAATTTCATGAACTTTAATCATACTTCGACTTAGGAATGCGGTCCATTTCCATCATGGTATTAGAAACCCAAAAGATTTGGAAAAATTAAAAAAGTGACAGACCTTGTCAACAAGGATATAGGTGGTCTCAAAATTCTGGACCCAACCCAGTGTGTATTCATTAAGGGTAGATCATGACTGTTAAACCTGGTTGACTTCTTCAAGAAAGTCACCAAGACCCGGGATGAGGGAAAGACAGTGCATATAACCTATGTTGACCTAGCCAAAGCATTTGACACAATTCCCCACTCAAGTATTACAGAGAAACACTCCCGGTTGGGAATTAACTTCTACACCACCAGATGGGCAGCCAATTAGCTAACTGACAAGACACATACTGTCAAAGCGGGTGCTTCACCTCTAGCAAAATAACAGTCAACAGTGGCGTACCCCAGGTTTCTGTGTTGGGCCCTTTATTGCTTGGAATTTATTTCTATAAATTCCAAGTAAACATTGATGGCCTATGCCTGACCAAGTACTCTGGCAATTGCAAATTGGGAGCAATCACTGAGTCCCCCAATGATGCTAATATACTGAAGAAGAGTTTAACATGACAAAGCCATGGAGTATACCTAAATGCAAAAAAAAATGCATTATTATTCCCTTTAGGAAAGCTAACATCCCTGCTAATAACAGTATAGACAGCACCCCCTCCTAAGTGTAGACCTAGTGATACATGATCTGGGTACTCAGGAAGATAGCAATCTGAACTTTGACCACCATGTTTCTGCAGTGGTAAGGAAATCCTTCTGCGTAGCATAAGTAAATGCATCTCTTCTAGATCTAAGGATATTATAATTCCATTATACTCGGCCCTCATCAAACCAATAATTGAGTACAATGTTCCCTTTTGCATGTATCTCACCACACACCTGCAAACGATGGAGAGACCACAGATGATTCTCGCAAAGAAAATACAAGGTACATAAAACAAGTCCTACTTGGAGAGATTGAAAGTTCAGTCACTGTATTCTGTCTCCTACAGGCTGTTAAGGGGTGACATGTGCCTGGCTTACAGGGCTGTCTCTGTGCTGGCCCTGATGGAAATGCTACACATTCTTAAATCAAACTGCATGACAGTCACTCACTCCAGGGATCTTAACCTAGCCTCTGACATGAGTAAATCATGCTGAAGAGATAGATACATTTCCCATAGACTGCCACTTCTCTGGAACAAGCTTCTAATTCACACAAAACAGATCCACTCCCTGACCCCCTTCAAAGTCAACCTAGAGCAACGGATGGATGACTGCTAATTCACTCCCGGGGTGGCGCCCATGTACCTCATGGACAGAGACAGTCAGTATTAATTGCCATAGACTCTTACCTCTAAGAACTTTGCTCACCTAACTACTGACAATTAGGGCAACTCAGGATAAATATGGCTGTGTTTGGAAGGGCTCTAAAGCCATTTGCCTAGTAACATCCTATGAAACTATGAACCTATGCAAGGAACAAGGCAGGAATTCTTGTGATGGTTATATGAAAAGATGTCTGTTGCTATAAATTCACAGGTTCATAGGTCCATAGGTAATTACTAGGCTAGCTGTCCTTGTGGGCCATTTTAAGCCTAGCCAATTTCCCTTTTTGTGCTTGGAATAGCCTGACCAATTTATTTAATTACAGATTGGCCTTACCCGTCCCATGGTCGATAATTATATGCTACCCCTAATGAGAATAACTGGGACAATACTATATATAATTTAAGGGGACCCTTCCATGGTATAAAGCATTTATGAGCTGAATCTGCCCATTAGTAGTACAGGAGGCCATCCTGTGGTAAATTTTCTGTTTCCCATCCATATATGTAAGTTACACTAAAACATGGACAAGGATGAACTCTGTTTTATGTTTATGAAAAGTCTGTTCCATAGCAGCAGTATCCTCTGTGAAATATACCTGCCTTCCTAACCATTCTGTTGATGCTCAGATATGTTTTATGCAAGCTTTTTTTAGGATCATAGGTGTGTAATAGGCTAATGGCCCAGAGCCTTCACATGCCTATCACAAATAAATTGCCCTGGCATCGTGCCACCTGATGTTAGTTCACCGTGCTTCTATCCAGTAGGGCCACTGGAGTGATGCCTGGGGTGAACATTTTGTTACCCATCCACTCATCAAGATTTCTCTTGAAGAGGGCCAGTGAGGTGCTCTGCCTGACATGAATGGGAAGCTTATTCCAGAGTATGGGCAGTCTCTGGGTGATGAACCTGTCCCACTAGTATGTTCTGTTGATTGTGGTAATGAGGTTGTGATTTCTGGAGCATGTGGTATGGGGGGATTGGGATTTCTCTAGGTGTAGCATTTCAAGCAGGGCTGGGTCAGACATGGCTTTTAAGTCAAGCAGAGATCACTTCTAAGTAGATAATAAGAGACTGAGAACAGCTGAAGTTTCTTGAGTCTATCCATGTAGGACATGTGTTTAAGGCCTAGGATCCTTTTTGTGAGGTACTTTTGTAGCCTGTCCAGTTGTTGAAGGTGTCTGGTCAGATACATGCCAAATGGGGAGTTATACTCAATGACTGGTCTAATGAGGGATGAGTAGAGAGGGATGATGACCTTTTCCTTCCTGGATGCAAAACCTTTGGTTATGAGATGTGCCACATAAAAGAACTTTCTGACCACAGTGGCAATGTGGTGGTTGAAGTTGATGTTGCTGTCAACCTGGGTGCCCAGATCTCTTATGGCACCTTCAGTGTTCAGTGGGCTCCCATCGACATGGTAATTAGCAGGGACTGGATTTTCTCCAAAGTGGATGATAACGCATTTTTTGGCATTAAGCTTAAGGCCATGGTTCCGACATCAGTCATTGGTATCAGCGAGGCACTTTCGTAGGATGTCTACATCACTTGGGGAGTTAATAATGACTCCTAGCTTGCAATCATCAACAAACTTCGTCAGCCAAAGCCCTTCTGTGTTCACCTGGACTTCTGAGAAGTAGATGCCAAACAGGAGAGGGCCCAGGACTGAGCTCTGTGGGACTGCACTCATGACTGGTTGACAGTCTGACTTGGAATCCACTACTTTCACTTTATGGGTCCTGTCTATGAGGCAATTTGCAACCCACCTAGTGATATAAGGATTGATGCCTAGTTTGGTGAGTTTATCAATGATACCTGAGTGGGGAATTGTATCAAAGGTCTTAGCCAGGTTGAGGTAGGCTGTATGCACTGCCTTACCCTCATCCACAGCCTTGGTGATTGCCTTGGTGATTGCCTTGAAGATGTCAACTAGGTTCAGCAGACAGGATCTCCCTTTGACAAAGCCAAACTGCATGGTGTCAAGAGTTTGGAGATTGTCGAGTGCCTATATCTTTGTTTTAATATCACACTAAGCATCTTTGGCAGCTGTTCTAAATGCTGCCTACCCCCTTTGATCCACTAACATTCCTTTCATATACTACCTGAAACCTGATAAAGATTTTCAAACAGCAGCTTTGGTACTCCGAACAATCACCTAGCTTTGATCCACTGAGGCTGTCTATAAAGACCTTCCTCAAAAACCTGTTGTTGAATCATTCAAGGTCATTTGCAATACTTTAAACCAACCAAACTGGCAAACTCTTCTCTGGCAGTTATATAGATATATATATAAAATGGGAAATTTTGAAATAAACTGAAATGAAATTATGAAATCAACAAATTATTAAATCATAGAAAAGAATGGACAAAGTATTCAAACATTACCCAATCTGACAAGGAAAATACATGCATGCATACATTCTGTTGGGTTCCTATTACCTAATCAAAATTACAGAAGGTCGAACACTAGAAGTTCGAACCTGGAAGTTCGAAAGGTGAAAATGTCAAAGCCCCGAAAGTCCGAATTCTTTCTCAAGGAAAGAATTCAGTTGGACGTTGCTGCGGCTTCGACATTTTCTACACTGTGGTGCGAAAGTTACTGAATGGGTCAAGGTAAGTGTGTGAGTGTGACGGATGTTGGGGTTAGGGTACAGGTAAGGTAAGTGTGCGATAGTGATGGATTTTAGGGTTAGGGCGCAGGTAAGGTAAGTGTGTGATAGTGACAGACTTTAGGGTTAGGGCACATGTAAGGTAAGTGTGTGATAGTGATGGACTTTAAGGTTAGGGCACGGGTAAGGTAAGTGTGTGATAGTGATGGATTTTAGGGTTAGGGCGCAGATAAGGTAAGTGTGTGATAGTGACGGACTTTAGGGTTAGGGCACGGGTAAGGTAAGTGTGCGATAGTGATGGACTTTAGGGTTAGGGTGCAGGTAAGGTAAGTGTGTGATAGTGACGGATTTTAGGGTTAGGGTGCAGGTCAGGTAAGTGTGCAATAGTGACAGACTTTAGGGTTAGGGCACGGATAAGGTAAGTGTGAGATAGTGGCAGACCTTAGGGTTAGGGTTTGGGTTAAGGTTAGTGCATAGGTAGTTGTGTATGTAAGGTTTAGTGTAGGTTTATAAGGTTTTTGGTGTGCTTGTGTTGTGTGTGGGAAAAAATTCACTGTTCTGCTGTTTCGATGTTATTACATTTCAATCTTCCAAGTTCGAAGATCCGGTGTTCGAACTTTTGGAAGTTCGATAATGTAATATGAACCCCATTCTGTTAAGGTTAACAAAGTTTTTATCAAATAAACTTTAGTAGTTGACAGGTTTAAAATAATTTATTAAATGAAAAAAAACATATGTGGGAGACCATGCTCAGAAAATATGTCTCCCAGAACAAAAGAATTCACAATCTTTTATAGGAAAGCTTTAACAAAGTAATAAACTTTATTAATCATACCATTGGTAACATCCAAAGGAAAAATGCTAGCTAATGCAGTTTATAATACAGTTCATTATTTAAGTCTTTTACTAAATATCTTACTGAAAATATGTCAAAGTTTAATTATAGATTGGTCATTTTTTTATCTATATTATGCTGCTTAGTAGGAAAATATTTCCTTTCACCATGTAATCATGTGATTTAGGAGGAATGTTGTCTCAGGCATAGGAAATAAAATATAACATTGTATGCAGATATTTTCTTCTATTATGTGACAGAGAGAAAGAATGCTGTTTTAGGCACAGAGAATGAAATACAAAAATCTTTACTATTCTATGTATCTACTCATGGTCCTGTGACAAATTTAGTATTTATTTAACATTTGCTAGGTAGGAAAGTCCAACTTGGAACAAAGCCAATTTTCAGTTGAAGCCCGGGGAGAAATGCTCCACACAAATGCATGGAGGGCATCCAGACTCCGTACAGATGACAGTCCAGCTGAGGATCGAAATGGAGAAACTCTTGCTGTGAGGCAACAATGCTACCACTGCACCACTGTGCCATCCAACACATGGACACATGCACTAACCTTCTGAATACACATGCAATTTCATTATAACCCTTTACAATCCTCCAGTTGATGCTGAGAAAGCATCACATACGTGTCATTGAATATGTCATACATTTTCCCAACACTTTTGAAAACTAACTCCTCATCTTCACTTTCTGTATTACTTTAATTGACTTTATCCATAAATTATACTTTTTCAAAATCATCAGTATGTAAACCTTGTAACAATGATCTTGATTTTGTTGCAATAAATCTATTTATTAAAGTTTTACATAAACGTAAAACCAAAAACAGAATTACAATACTAATTACAAAAAGCATAATAAATTTTAACAAACTGCCTTCCCATCTTGAAAACAAATTAGTTAAACAAGTTCATTTTGAATTGTTTGCTTCTTTAGTCTCTGACCATTCAACCACTTTTTGGATGATTTCCAAAGGATTATGTATTGCAGGCTCATTATCAGGAATAAAATGAAAAAAGCAATCCAGCACCTGAAAGATGGTAGCGAAAAAAGTTTAATGTAACCAGACCGGTTTCAGCAATGTGCTTTCATCAGTGGTTTTACATTAATTGCAATTCTGAGGCTACTATTTGTAGAAAATCCAACAATGCAGTGATGACATCATTTCTTGTAGACAAGAAATCAATGAAGAAATAAAAAATAAATAATATATATAAATAAAGTAATTATATAATATTACGCAAATACAAATGAGTATAAACATATATTGATCTGAGAAGATAGATGGCATATTACAGTTTATCATTCAAACCAGGTAGGAAAAGACCATCTAATTTAACAATCCATCTCTTTTCTTTAATACTTACTAAATTATGCCATCCAGTCTTGAAAGATCTATTTCCTGAAATTTTATCAATAACTGTGAAGGTGAAAGTGGCTGTTTTATGCGTCAAATGGTGTCTATATAAGGCACTGGTGGGTCTGGCATTTCTCATGTCTCCCAGATGTTCAGACATGCGAACTCCGAATTGTCTAGAGGTTTGTCCAATATAGAATGCTTGACACGTACATGTAGTCAAATATATAACCCAATCGGTACTGCGATTTGCAAAGCAATTAATATTATACAGTTGGCCGATATTCTTACTGGTGAAATTTTTGATCTTATACACGTATTTACAAAAGGAACAATGACCACAAGGGTAACATCCAACCAGTTTTTCCCCAGATAGCGTGGTTTGTTGTAATACAGTGTCCTGAGATATGGTTCTCTTGTAATGAGAAAAGTGAGACCCAAGAGTTTTGCCTCTATGATAAGAGAAAAGACATCTGTCTCCTAACCAGTCATCCAAACACGTATTGGTTTAAAGTATGTTCTAATGCTTATTAATAACATCTATCAATTGATCAGTATTTCTGCCAAAAGTAGTTTCAAGCCTAGGCCTCTCCTGGTTGGAACCAGTGACTTTATGTTTATATGTCAACAGGTTATCCCTAGATTTGTTTTTAGTCCATTGTAATGCAGAATTAACATCATGTTTATTGTATCCCCTCTGCATGAATCTATTGGAAAGGTCATTCTGACAAATAGCAAGTTCTTGTTGTGATGAACAGATTCTCTTGATTCTCATAAACTGTATTTTGGAATGTTTCTGTTAATGTGCTAAGGGTGAAGACTATAAGCATGTAGTAAGCTATTATATTGCGGATATTTTCTATGGACCGTAGTACGTAAAGTATTATCAGGTTCTCTGTGTAAATGAACATCCAAAAAAATCAATATTATGTGGGTTATGGTTTACAGTAAATTCAACCCCCCACTTATTGCCATTGAGATATTCAATAAATTCCATAAGGTACTCACTGCCACCTCTCCACACAAGCCAACAATCATCTAGGTAACGTCTCCAGATGTAAATTTCTGGCAGATACAAATTGTGTGATTCATTATAGATGATTTGTTCTTCAACATACCCCATAAACAAGTCAGCATATATTGGTGCAAACGATGCTCCCATGGCTTTACCTTGGATCTGCCAGTAACATTGATTTTGAAAATAAAAAACATTCTTGGTGAGAACATGCTCTGCCATACAGATTCATAAGGTGTTAAAGCCCGGACTGTAGATGCTAATTCTGTTGAGCCAGTATTCCAATGCCGTCAGACCAGCCCAATGTGGGATACATGTATATAATGATTTAACATCTAAAGTGCACATCAACCAATGTGGTTCCAATTGGGATTCAGAAACAATAGCACGACTTGTATGTGGACTCCACTGTGCCTCTCAGATTTATTTCATTACATGTACCGATTGTTCATGTTTCAGTATCATCCAGAACAATTGCCAACAGTATATTGGGACTACTTTCTTATGTTTTTATATGATTTAAGTTTGTCCATTATCATTGGCATTTGTTACTAATATCAATCGAGGAGCCTGGACTCTAAATTATTACTGTCTGTTGAATGCTTTGTATAACATCTTGAATTCTGTTGTATACCATTATAACTTAAGTTTATGGGAATGGGCAACTAACATTGTAGGCACTATATTGACCTCTTGGATATCTGTGGACCTATATGGCTCATAAATATTAGCTAGTACACAATATTTGTACAGGACATTTGTTTATAACTTGATTAGAATATGAAGCCATCTAAATAATTTAATATATTTAAACAGGCATACTGTTTTCAACAGTGAAATTCCAAGGCATTAGTACATTTTTGAGATTTTCAACATATCGGGCTTCTTATTTATGTGATTTGGTTAATAATAGGTGGACAACATCAGTCATTTCCAAATGTCATACTGGATATAGTTGAGTGTTTTCTCTCAACTACCTTATGTGGACAATTTGTGTATTGGAGGGTTGCAGTTTTGCTTGACATATATCAATATATTCTTTCAAGTTAAGAGTTCATTCAGCTATCAGAATATTTTTGTTTCAGGAAGGCTAGTACTCCCTTTATATTTATATATAAATATATATTTTTTTGGTTTAAGCATTTGTTTATTTCATGGCATTTCTATATTAAGCATTTCTGGCAAATTCTGGTCAGATATATGGTGCATTTGTCAGTGAACATTGGTCATATTAAAACAGATAGTGGAATATTGAATACTAACAATTTTGGTCATTCATTCCTTGACCAATTTACTAGCTTATTTTGGGGGAACAGTCCCATTGCGTTCCAGGCACTTCTTTGTGATTCAAATTAAGCTCCCATTGTTTGGCCTGTGAAGCTTTTTTATATATATTTTGGTCCTCTCTTCTCTTCATAGTCTGACTCGATTAGCATTATTCTGATTTAGCTAACCTTTGCAATTTGGCATTTTTTTACATCACATTTGGCCGAAGTATACTGGCAACTAATTGTCATGGATCTCAATCAATTATTACAGGGATTATGTGCTGACAAAAATGATATCCAAATTTTTGGTATAGAATCTAAGAATGGATCCACTCAGAACAGGATATCAGATCCAGTTGACAGTTGCAGTTTGCTGTTTACACAACTTGGTAAAAAGGTTAAAACATTGAGAACTAATATTTGGCATTCCAGGCTCTTTAAGGCCTATCAACATCAAAATATTTCCCCTAGGGGACTTAGAACCAAATTGCAACCACTAGTTAGCAAACCAGATGACATATTACTTAGGGAATGGAATCTGGCACAACAAAATGCATCTATGTCTTTTGTCAACATACTATCTTCTTATTATGACAGAACCATACTGGTCAATATTTGTGATGTACAAAAGGACTGTGAAGAATTAAAGAAACATGAGGACTCAACCAAATTTCAGGAGCTTTTGAGCAGACTTTCCAGACAACTGCTAATTTTTGAAAAAGGCCA
Organism: Protopterus annectens; assembly: GCF_019279795.1. NCBI lineage: Eukaryota > Metazoa > Chordata > Ceratodontiformes > Protopteridae > Protopterus > Protopterus annectens. The sequence goes on from NC_056733.1 coordinate 1,710,760,670, forward strand.
TAAGGATAAGAAATTACACAAATTCTCTAGAGACATGGACGATTATGAGAGGGGGGAAACCGTTTGAATCACAGAGAAGTGTCAGGTTTGCGGAGGGTACTAAAATTCCCATCCATACACGTAAGAAACGGCCTAGGTCTATTTTAAAAAAGGGCACACCATTTAGCACAAGCTCGGGGGAGGAATCTTCCACCACAGATACTGAATCTACCAATATCAGTGATTCCCCAGTCTCCAAGAGAGGTTGTAGTGCAGATCACCCTTTAGGAACAGAAGACACAGGGGGGGACGCATACACACAAATAAGAACGATAGAGCAACTTTTTCTATCCATTGTCCAATAAATCCAGATTTTTCCAATGTGCACAATATATCTAGTTATGTTTTAACATCCATTGAGGAATCGCTGTTAAATAAAGGTCTTGGTTTTATTCTGGGTTTCTTTGTGGACGAGAGTACTTTTGTTTCAGATGCATTGGATTTTTGTAGAAAAATTAATCTCAAATTGTTTTCTGATCAACAGACACCAACTCAAAAATCTACTGAATTTAGATTTTTCAAATCCAACTTCAGTCCACCTATGGATAAACACGTAGCCATATTTCAACATGCTGTCATTAAGGATTTACATCACCGATTGGGGTCTTGGTACAATCTTAGACACAACTTAAACAGAACCGAGCAACAGGCCCTCATGGAGCTTAAGGGGAATACTGACATTAACATTCTTCCTGCAAATAAAGGTGGCACCATAGTAGTCATGGATTCCAGTTATTACTGGGCAGAGGGAATTAGACAAGTTTCTAACACTCAGCATTATTTGAGCATGCCTACTGACCCCACCCCTAACTTCAAAAAAGAAATTGATGCATTTTTACAATCAGCAGTAGAGGAAGGTATTATCAGTATCAAGATCAAAATTCAGTTAACAGTCCAGGATCCTGCAAAACAATATCTGTACTTATTGCCTAAGATTCATAAATCTTATAATACTCCACCAGGAAGACCTATTGTTTCAGGTATAGGCTCACTTACTGAACTATTGTCCGTTTTTTTCACACAGCACTTAAACCCTTTATTATCTCATGTCAGGGCCAGATTGCAAGATACCACCGAGTTTTTACAAATAGTTTCTGAATCCCAACTGGAACCACATTGGTTGATGTGCACTTTAGATGTTAAATCATTATATACATGTATCCCACATCGGGCTGGTCTGACAGCATTGGAATACTGGCTTAACAGAATTAACATCTACAGTCCGGGCTTTAACACCTTATGAATCTGTATGGCAGAGCATGTTCTCACCAAGAATGTTTTTTATTTTCAAAATCAATGTTACTGGCAGATCCAAGGTAAAGCCATGGGAGCATTGTTTGCACCAATATATGCTGACTTGTTTATGGGGTATGTTGAAGAACAAATCATTTATAATGAATCACACAATTTGTATCTGCCAGAAATTGACATCTGGAGACGTTACCTAGATGATTGTTGGCTTGTGTGGAGAGGTGGCAGTGAGCACCTTATGGAATTTATTGAATATCTCAATGGCAATAAGTGGGGGGTTGAATTTACTGTAAACCATAACCCGCATAATATTGATTTTTTGGATGTTCATTTACACAGAGAACCTGATAATACTTTACGTACTACGGTCCATAGAAAATATCCACAATATAATAGCTTACTACATGCTTCTAGTCTTCACCCTAAGCACATTATCAGAAACATTCCTAAATCACAGTTTATGAGAATCAAGAAAATCTGTTCATCACAACAAGAACTTGCTATTTGTCAGAATGACCTTTCCAATAGATTCATGCAGAGGGGATACAATAAACATGATGTTAATTCTGCATTACAATGGACTAAAAACAAATCTAGGGATAACCTGTTGACATATAAACATAAAGTCACTAGTTCCAACCAGGAGAAGCCTAGGCTTGAAACTACTTTTGGCAGAAATACTGATCAATTGATAGATGTTATTAATAAGCATTGGAACATACTTAAAACCAATACGTGTTTGGATGACTGGTTAGGAGACAGATGTCTTTTCTCTTATCATAGAGGCAAAACTCTTGGGTCTCACTTTTCTCATTACAAGAGAACCATATCTCAGGACACTGTATTACAACAAACCACGCTATCTGGGGAAAAACTGGTTGGATGTTACTCTTGTGGCCATTGTTCCTTTTGTAAATACGTGTATAAGACCAAAAATTTCACCAGTAAGAATACCAGTCAACTGTGTAATATTAATTGCTTTGCAAATTGCAGTACCAATTGGGTTATATATTTGGCTACATGTACATGTCAAGCGTTCTATAGTGGACAAACCTCTAGACAATTCAGAGTTCGCATGTCTGAACATCTTTGAGACATCAGAAATGCCAGACCCACCAATGCCTTATATAGACACCATTTGACACATAAAACAGCCGCTTTCACCTTCACAGTTATTGATAAAATTTCAGGAAATAGATCTTTCAAGACTGGATGGCATAATTTATTAAATATTAAAGAAAAGAGATGGATTGTTAAATTAGGTGGTCATTTTCCATCTGGTTTGAATGATAAACTGTAATATGCCATCTATCTTCTCAGATCAATATATGTTTATACTCATTTGTATTTGCTTAATATTATATAATTACTTTATTTATATATATTATTTATTTTTTATTTCTTCATTGATTTCTTGTCTACAGGAAATGATGTCATCACTGCATTGTTGGATTTTCTACAAATAGTAGCCTCAGAATTGCAATTAATGTAAAACCACTGATGAAAGCACATTGCTGAAACCGGTCTGGTTACATTAAACTTTTTTCGCTACCATCTTTCGGGTGCTGGATTGCTTTTTTCATTTTATATCAAGTTTGTTGAATCCGTGCATCAACCGTACTTGCTAGCCCAGCCTTTCTGTTCATTATCAGGAATAAATGAACAGCATTCTTTGTGCACAAGTGAGCACATACCTCTCTTTGGCACATATATGAAATCAAGTGCCATTCAGTTTTGGAATACTACAGCATGCATGGTACTAAGTTCTAAAGCAATCAAGTTAATAGTCCCAAAGGTAGAATTGCTTAACACTTCTAATAACTTAGAAAGTTTTTTCAGTTCCCGTATTGACTTCACTGTTCCATAAGCAGGTAATATGCCAGCTCCAGAAATAACATCATCCCCATGGTCCATTTTAGAAAGTCCTTTAAAAGCTGTTTGCTCTAAATCATGATGATAAATCCATGAAGCATCTGCTTTTCCAACTGGCTTTTTTACAGTCTGCGTATCTCATACTTTATGAATTTTACCATTATGCATGGCATCTATATGTCAAATAGCTGGAAAAACTCTCCCAACATAGCAACACCCCAACCAGTTTGCTGGTAGCTAGGGATATGCCAGACTACCACAAATGAAATAAAAGTCTTTCAGCAGGACCATACATTTTACTGCATTTCTGCTATACATTCTCTGAGTAATATTTCATTTGCTATGCCCAACTTCTACAGTCCCTTTTTTTAGTACAAGTATGACCCTTGATAGTTACTGAAAGTCTAAGTGCAGAACTTTTATTGAATGATGTGACATTATGTCATGAAGCATTACCTAATATTAATGATGAAAAAACTGCCCCAATTTTAGTTTCACTTATTGGTACTGGAAATAATGGTATTCCTCCATCATAAGCAGTAGGTATTTTTTTTTATTTTTATTTTACATTTGTTTACCAGGATGGTCTGACTGAGCTAGTAGCCCATTTTCAGTGGAGGCCCATCGAGAAAAGCTCCAGAAAGAAATAAATACAATGAGAAGACAAATATTTGCAAAGCATGATAAATTTAGATAATATTACATCTTTTTGACATTTGTTACAAATGCAGTAAATTACATGCATGATTATAAGAATAGATTACAAGTAGAGTACAAAGTTACAACTTAAGTTGATTTATTCAGTGTGTCAGGGTATGACATGGCTACACTATAATAATGTAGACTGTATCATCATAATACATGACTCAACTGAATGGTGTATGGGGATAACAGCAGTTGAAGGAATGGAGAAAAGAGCTATGCATGAATCGTAAGTGAGTAATTGGGGAGGGGGGTGCATTTAGTTCATCCAGGGGTAGAGCAGGAGCACTGCCGCTTGCTATTTAAGTGCTGCTTGGGAAGGAGTTTGAATCCAGAGCTTTCAGTGGTGTTATGTATATGTTGGGGTAAGGAGTTCCAAGTTTTGTTTCTTGATTTGAGAACAGAGAGTTTCTGAAACTATTTTGGCTTTGGTGACTTTTAATAGTATTTTGTTGGGTGACCATAGAGTTTGGTTGGTTGAGTAGGGATGGGCAGTTATCGGGTAGGTGTATAATGGTGTAGGCAGTAGTGAGTTGGTTGCGTGATAGCAAATTTGGTAATTCAAGCCATTTTAGTTGTTTTAGGGCTGTGCAGTGATGTGTTCTGTTGAGGAGGTTAGTAGCAAATCTAACAATTTTGTGGTAGCAGGCTTCTAATTTTAAGTCAGATTTTCTAAGATTAGTGAAGGCAGGCAAAGCATACAGTATTGTGGATAGAAGATGTGTTCCAGCAAAAGACTATCTTGTGGTTGAAGTAAGTAATGGTTTGGCTCTATACAGTGAGCCAAGTTTAATGTCGGTCTTTTTAATGGACAGGGCTATGTGCTTGTCATATTTTAGTGAGTTGTCATTTGTGACTCTTAATAATTTGGTATTGTCAACCAATTCAATTTTGGTGTTATCTGAGGAAAGGATCTAAAAATGGGTTGGGTGCATTGGAGTTCTGGTATTAGTGAATAGCATGCATTTTGTCTTGTTTGAGTTTAGTATGGGTTGGTTTTCTGTAAGGTACTTTTCTATGTCTGTGAAGGCTGTTTGGGCTTTAGTCAAGTGTTCAGAGAGGGAGGGAGCTGTGCAGATGATGGTGAAATCATCTGTATGTTACACAACTGTGGCTTGAGTGGATGCAGTACTGAGTTTATTGACGAAAATAGAGAAGTGGCCCAAGGATTGAGCCTTGTGGGACACCTACAGAGACAGGCAGCAGGGCTAAGATCTCATCTTGCCACTTAACTGCTTGTTGACTCTCAGACAGGTAGCTATGAAACCATGTGATTGCTGATTGGGAGAGATTAATGGTGGATAATTCATAGAGCAACTTTTGTTGGGAAACCGTAGCAAAGGCCTTTGACATATCCAGGAAAATGGATGGTACACGTTTGCCATGTTTCTGTTCTGAATGACAGAATTTGAGAAGCTCAGGAGATCTATAGTGGTGCTGTGGTTAGGTATAAATGCATGCTGGGAGTCATTGAGAATGTTATTTTGTAGTAGATAAGTTAGTAGTTGTGAATATATGCATTTTTCTATAATCTTGCATAGGGGAAAGTATGGCAACTGGTCTGTAGTTTGATAATTCTGAGGATGTGCCTCCTTTATGCAAGGGAATGATGTGGGAGATTTTCCAAAGTTTAGGGACATATTGTTCAGAGATGGATCAGTTAATGATTATGGATATGGAGACTGGATATGAAATAGAGTCTGCTAATACTTTTAGAAATTTGTTGGGCAGTTGATCTATGGCAAGTGTGGTGGGTCTTAAGTGGAGAAGGAATTTGTTATGTTGCTGGTTTGAATGGGATGAAAAGAGAAAGTGGTGGGTTGAGGGGTAGTAATTTGGGAATATTAAGTGGTGTGCTGTTACTGTTGTTTAATAGGGACTATATGGAATTTATGAAGTTTGAGTTAAATTGAGTGAGCACACACCCAACAGTTACTAACATTTACAGTCTTAGCATATGTTTTCAGAGTAGCTTGAAATGCATTGAAATTTGGATGCTAATTTGCTGATTTTTGTTTTGATTTTATTTTTCTGTCAAGAAATTGAGAAATACTTACAGTTGCAGCAAGGATCAGGAAATGCAGTAGTAGAAGGAAAACTATAATTGCAGTCATCACGGTAACAATTAGGCATTGATGCTGAGCTAGTCGAGATTGAAATGGATTCAAGTACAAATTTGCTTTGCAATAAATAGTTTGCTGCTGCACTCCAAACAACTTCCAAAAAGATTGTTGTTTCAAATTAGCTTCAATGAGCAGTGCTTGATCAGCTGACTCAGGAAAAATGTCCCCTTCTAGTGTCTCCAAAGCATTAGTCACTGGTTATATCCTCGGTGTCTCTAGTTCTCCTGGTATGAGAGGAAAGTGACTTCTCATCAGACAAGGTTGCGTAGGGCGGATCGAAAGGGATTGGTTAGCTTCCTTTATTTGGCACTGTTTTTTGAACATGTAAAATTTGGATCCATGTTGGATATCCTACAAGTCTAACTGCCATTGCTCTAAGCAGGAGTACCAGGAATGGGACTTTTCACAGTGGTTGGAGGGTATGTTGTCTGGAGAAGGAACGAACAAGCACACAATCTTGTGGTTGGACATCATGTTTTGCATCAGGATTGGGCTGGAGGTGGGCAGAAATTACCTGTGAATGGAAATGCTGTAGAACAGAAACAAGCTGTTTACAACAGGCAAATTTTATTTCATCACCTGCATATTTGCAGGTAAGGGTGTGGATGGCATCCTTATGAGATGTTCCATGAGGATTTCATGAAGGAAAACTTTCTTGGTGTACTGATAGCACTGTAAATAGAAAAGAGGACTAAAGGCAATGCAGCTGGCCGTTTTAGTCCTATTTCTGCAGTAAGTTTTGCCAATCTAGTTTTCAAGGTTTGGTTCATTCTTCCTACTATGCCTGAAACGTGCGGCCTGTGGGGATAATGATATTGGATACACACATTCAGCACTTCACAAAGCTGTTGAATATTCTGACTAGTGAAATGAGTACCTATATCTGACTGAATACAACCTCTTACCCCAAAACAGGGTATAAAATCATATAAAAGCTTCTTCACCACAGCAGTGGCATCATTTTTTATGCATGGGTATGCTTCTACCCATCCAAAAATGCATCAATCAAAACTAATGCATATCCAAACCTTGCATACAATTGTAATGCTATGAAATACAATGAATACAATAAAAAGTCCCCATGGCTTTTAATATGCTATGTGGGAGCAGCTACAGATTTAGAAATATTAAACTTCAAGCAAATGTTACATATCTGTACAAGATGCTGCACAACTTCTGAAACATAAGGTGCATACTAATCTGTCAAAATCTGTTTTATCAAAGCATTTTTTCCCAGATGGGAGAGCAAACGATAGGCCCATGCTAACTAAGGTAAAAGAGTTTGTGATGCTTGGTGGTACTAACCTTCCATCCAGATGGTGCCAATGTGATTCCAGGGAATGATAGTAGCTGTCACGGATCCACCTTATCATTTCAGAGTCATCAGCTTGGTTTTGAAAAGATAATACTGCCTTTAAAGTTAAAGGTACACATTCAACTTGAAGAGGCTGCAAGAAAGAATTCTGAACAAGATTTAATAAAGTAGCCTGTTTTTCCGCTTTATCAGCAAATGCATTCCCTGCTGTTTCAAATGAATCATCTGATTTATTAGCGACACATTTAACAACAGCTACTTCCCTTGGGAGAAGCAAAGCATTTAACAATTCAGTTTTAAATACCGCATTTTTGATTTTTCTCTCCACAATGTACCAAACTCATGTATAACGCCACAGGCATACATAGAATCACTATATACACTAACAGTCTTTTTCTGTGCCAATTTACAAGCCTCTGCTAGTGCTACTAAACTCAGCTATTTGATCTGAAACATTTCCATTCAATTGTCCAGTCAATAACACTTGGTTATTACTGCAAACTGCAAATGCAGCTGTCAGCTGACCATCTTCCTTTCTCATGCATGATCCATTGATGAACAAAATTAAGTCAAGGTTTTGCAGAGGAGTGTTCCGTAGGTCAGATCTAGGAGGGTACACATTGTTAACAATAAAAACACAGTCATAAAATTCACACTCATCAGCAATAGATATAACTGAAGCTGGATTTAAAGGAAGACATCTAATAATTTGCAGAGAGGGATTATTAAGTACAGCTAGCTCATATCTGGAAGGCCTAGAAGCAGAAAGATATTGCGTTTTAGTCCTTAACAAAAAAGCATTAACAGCATGTGGAACTGCACCAAAGTATCATGACCTAAAGTGAGTGCCACTTCCATGTCCACTAACCGAGCAGTTGCAGCTACAGCTCTCAGACAAGTGGGAAGGGCTGCTATCACTGGATCAAGATTTGTACTGTAATAAGCAACTGGTCTAAAGCCATTATTTCTCTTCTGTGCTAATAATCCTAATGCTACCTTATTACATTCACAACAGAAAAGAAATAAAACCTTTGAATAATCTAGCAGTCCTAATGCTGGAGGATTTAAAAAAAATTATTTTAACTGAGTAAAAGCTTGTTCATGGCATGGCTGCCATGGAAGGGGTTCGGGCATATCCTTTTTTTAATAGTTTTAGTAGGGGGTTAATTGTCTCAGCATAATTGGATATCCACTGTCTACAATGGCCAGTTAGACCAAGAAATGCCCTAAGCTGTTTTAAAGTAGTAGGTCTGGGTCCTGTCTGAATAGCTGTGATATGAGAGGGTATAATATGTTGTGCATTTTCAGAAAGTAGATGTCCTAATTCCTAGACTTGCGATTGCCAAAGCTGAAGCTTAGATCAGTTCACTTTAAATCCCAACACAGATAATTTAGTTAGTAAGAAAATAGTATCAGTCTGATAGTCAGTATAAGAATTGGAAGCTATGAGAAGATCATCTACGTACTGTATTAACATAGACCCACAAGATAATTGTATTTTATCTAACTGCTTTTTCATTTCTGTTGAAAATAAAGTAGGTGATTCTACATATCCATGGGGTAAATGTGTCTCTGTGTATTGCTGCCCTTCATAAGTAAATACAAACAAATATTGACTATCAGGGTGTATTTGGATAGAAAAGAATAGACTTCTAATGCCCTGACTCAATATATTGAGTTATGGGACAAAAGAAGATATGAAGGTTGAATCTTGATAGATTCAAAGAGGACCATATAGCTGGATTGGGCATCTTGAGTCAGATTTGGGGGCTGGTAGCACACTATGATTTGTATAGGGGTCTTGTCAATGGTTAACTGCACCTGGAGTGTCTCCTGTGCATCATTCTGCTTAACCAGCCTGTAGGTGTGTATGTCATTAATATATATTGAAAGTCCACCTGCTTTGGCTTGACTGCCCAAAGTTTGGGGTCTGAATGTATAATAGGACGAGTAACCAAGTAAGACTGGGGTGATCTCCATAGCTTTGAACCAGGTTTCTGTGACTGCACAGATGTCAGCATTTTCCAGGGTTACCAATGCTTGCAATGAGTGCATTTCCATGTTTAGACTCCTAGCATTTACCAGCATGACATTTAATATGCATTTTGTTGAAATTTTTACATTGGTATTTTTAACCTCATCACGTTTCCTAAAAAAGGCACTATGGGGGAGGCAAGAGCCTTTCCCAGAAGCCTGAAGCCCAAGTGAGACAGATGCAGGCCATCTCTGGAAAGTATCATGGTCTGTCGATCATATCGTCCCAGACTGTCAGGTACTGGATTTCCCCTGGAATGACACCAGAAACTAAGTCAATTGTTAACATCAATCATTTTCTGTTTGTATTGTGGCATCATTCTGGGTGATGGTAGCATGCTGATTAAGGCTAGGGACATACCTGTCTGGGACACATATTCAATGAGTTCATTCATGTCTCTCTTCATATAGTCCAGGGAGGTACATCTCAAGTCATTCATGCCAACATGGACTGTGACAGAGTCATCACAGCACCTGTTGTTGAAAGACTTGAGTGTGTATGTGATATGGTGGATTCTGGCCCCTGACAGACAACTAACCGTGACTTTCTCCTTAACCAGCCTGGAGAAGAGGCACATCTCAGTGTCTCACAATGGAGTCTCCTATGAATATACTGGGTTTATGTTTAAGCTTTAGTGGCTGTGAGACACAGGTGTGTGGACTGTATGTGGAATATGGTGTGGAGGGCTGTGGAGATTGTGTGTGTTTTTGCCTCAGAGATCCCTTTTGTTTGGGTATGTTTTTGTTGAGGACCTCCACATATGTGGGTGTGTGTTGTGTAGGTGTGGGTGGTGTCTGAGGTGTAGTGATTGTGTTGACAACCTTCTCAGTGCCAAATATACTGGCTTGTGAGGAAGACAGCATAAACTCTAGGTTCCTAATGTAATTGCATCTCTTTCAAATTGTGTTCCTAGCTGGTAGTAGTAGATGGTTCTCTGTGTAAATGATGCAGTTGCTACACTGTCTCAGGATGCCCATATCAACCAGACTTGCCAGAGAATCTGTAAGAAAATGTCCATCCATATTTGTCAGAATCTGAGGGAGAAAGGCCAAGTAGAGCTAAGGGGTAAGCCTAAAGCCCAAGTGCTTAAACCAAAACTAAGAGGTTTAGAATAACTGATGAAGCAGATTGCAGAAGGAATCACCACAAGGAAATATACCTCTGTTGTAATCCAAAATACGTCTTTTATTGTAGTACAAGAAATAAAATGAGTGCTTTCGTGTAGAATAACTACGCTTCTTCAGATGTAATTTTAGTAAAAGAAATGCGTTGTTTTATACAGAGTTTTGGCAGTCAAACCAAACAATCAATCAATCAATTGTCTTAATAGATAATTAATTATTTAAAGTGCTCTGTAATGTTTAAAGTGCTTTGTGCCAATTGCACGGTCATTTAAAGTGCTATATGAATCTATTCAAAGCAAAAAAAGCATATATACATCAGTATAGTATCATGCCATGTATAAACCCATAAAGGTTTTATGATACATTGTGTCACTAGTTTTAATAAACTTTAACAAATATTATACTAGCTTTATAAAACCATAAAGCCTGAAAAAAACTTTAAAACCTTATAACCTATATAGGTTTAGAATAACACAATTTAAACAGGCTATAAACAAGTAGTAATAAATGCAACAGAAAAGATGCAATTGAACACTTTAGAGAACAAGCAGCAAGTAGTAGAAAAAGCAAGATGAAATGATAGAGTAGGAAGAGGAAACACAAATACAGTAAAAGCAGCTGAATAAAGTGTTTTTTTTTTTTTCGTTAGTAAAGAGGAGGAACAGAAGATAATTCAAGGTTAAGGAACTAAAAGGTTTGGCCTTCCCAAATGATCTCTGTATTACATAGAGTAAGATAATGAGATGGGACTGGGAGGAGTGTCCCAGGTCAAAGTTACAGTAGGTGCAGGTAACTACAAAAGCCACCAACTTCAAGAACACAACAGCAGTTGGGTGGGATAGTGGGAGAAAAACACAATTCAGGCAGAAGTCATCAAATATATAAATGCAGACACAGAAAAGTAAATAATTCAGTCAAGCAAATAAATAAAAACAGTACAGTACTGTTAAGAAACGCTGAACAGTTAGATAAGTGCAAAAATATACTTATGTCAGCTCTGTAATTCCAGATTGTTTAAGAAACACTCTCAGTCAGCCACAATGGAGTTTCTAGTTTGAGTTTTCAGCAATTCGAGATTCTAAGGGGAACTATAAATATATATATATATATATATATATATATATATATATATACACACACACACACACACACACACACACACACACACACACACACACGTATACAAATATTTCGGGCATGGGCAATAATGCTCTTCTAGCCTGCTAATATACCAAAACAGTGTCCAGGTTGTTTTTAAAAATATCTAAACTAGTGCTTGCTTTAATGTAATTTGGCAGTTTATCCATGTATCAGCTTCCCTCTCAGAGAAGCAATCAGTACTTCTCTTATTCTTATATAATCATCTGCATAGGTTGTATGATGATTCCGTACTACTTTTTGCTAAACCCAAACATTCCAGGAGGTAGTTGTCTCTAAACGTCCTTTATACTTGAATAAGGTCTCTTTAAAATGTCTGTATGAAACACTGTACAAGTTCATGTATTTTAGTATTTTATAATATCTTACATTTTTACATACTTAGATGCCCTTGGTATAGTTCTACTGTTTGTTTGTATCTTTCGGCTTTTCCCGGTTAGGGGTCGCCACAGCGGAACTCTGGTCCACTAATAATTGGCAGTAGAGCTTTTTACATGCTGGCTTGCCAGGCCTAATGCACAACCTTCAATGAAGGAACACCCGTTCATGCATGTCGCCACACAGAAGACGCTTTAACTGAGAATCGAATGGGCAACGTCTAACTGTGAGCCGACAATGCTACCGCAGCACCACTCTTTCCAATTTACTCATGCTTGTTTCCTTATAAGTTTCCCATATTGTTATTCTATACTCGTTTCGTTCTAATGTAACTAACAATGATTTCATAATTTCTGATTTCCTAGACTTTATATATGTTTTTATACCACCTATAGTTTTGTAACTATCATTAACAGTTTGGTTGATATGATTAGAAAAAGTCGAAGCTGGATCACATTCATGTCGAGCCACTGAAGGCAGTTTCAGCAAATGCAAAAATATGAAAACATTTTGCCAAAACCATCTTCAATGAACAACTCAACTATTTTGTTTTTGAAGGGGGAGCGCCCCCTGCACCCCACAAGTGGGGGGACACCACCCATACTCCCCTGAACTTATACATGCCAACTCTGAGGTCCCACAACAATAGAGAAAAAAAATCAAACTCCTCTTTCAGCAAAATTAATTTTTGTGAATTGCTCTCTCTCTCTCTTTGAGTTCACTCAAATTATGTTCAATAATACAGTGTGTTCCCACTGGATCTAACCATATACTCTGGACCTTAAATGACTCTACAGTTTCAATCACTGTGAGCTGTATTAAATATTCACCTTTCAATTTGCATCTTAATCAGCATATATTTCTTCTGTGCCCAAGTGGTCAATTTAGTCAAGTTCTTTTACATACTTTTTCTATCTGTAGCACATGTAATCAGTTTCCCATTTTCAAGTCATCTGCATACAGACTGTAGAATGCCTCAGATGAAAAAGATAAATCTGAAAAATACAACCTTAACAACAATGGGCCTAAGACAGAACCCTGTGGGACACCCTAACTGTAACCTAAAATTTCACCTGCCCAATTGCTGTATTGCCATGTCCTGTTTTTAAGCCATGCAGCTATCCATCTTATCAAGAGTACATCAATACCTAGTTGTTCTAATTTATTGATGAATGTTTTGTGTATGACCCTATCAAATACTGAATTTAAGTCTATATATATTACATCACAGCATAATTTTTCATGTATAGCTGTTATTTATTATATTGTTATAGAACATCATGCTACAGGTGGTTACAGATCTATTTCAACATATGCATGCTGATATATGATTTCAAGTCATAACCTTTCCAGTTGTGACAATACTTTATACAAAATAACCTTACAGGTTCATAGGTCCATAGGTTGTTACTAGGCTAAGAACCACTAGGGTCATTACAAGCCTAGACTCTGACCCCAAACCAAAGGCTTTTAACATTAGCCTTGACTTCTGAGATGTAGATGACAAAAAGGAGAAGGACTAGCACAGAGCCTTGGGGTACTTCACTGGTGACCAGTTTCTTGGTGGAACTGGTCTCACCGATACATACTTCTTGGGTGCTGTCTGTTAGCAACCAGCAATCCAGTAAGTTATGTAAGGGTTCACAACCAGCTCTTAGAGATTGTCAACAATGCCTGCGTGGAGTATTGTATCAAAGGCCTTAGCCAGGTCAAGATATGCAGTATGCACTGTTTTAACCTCACCGTTGCCTTGATGATCCTCTCAAAGAAGTCTACCAGGTTAAAGTAGGCATGACTTTCCTTTAGCAAAAAACACACACCAACACTGTAAAAAACAGTAAATAATTTTGTTCTTTAGCAAAGCCAGATTGAAATGGGTCCAGTGTCTATAGGTTGCCAACGTCCTATTTTATAATTTCCATGATAATTTGTTCTGTTGCATACAGGCTTGTTAGACCAATGAGTTTGTAGTTCCATGGGTTGTCTGCTGGTCTGCCCTTGTGGGGGGAATGACTGTTGTGGTCCTCCATTAATTTAGAATGTAGTCTGTTTCAAGAGTGTAGCTGAAGAGTGCCTCAAGTGGTCCTGATAGGATATGTTTTACACTATTCAGGAGGCAACTGGAGATGTTGTTGGAACCCATGGAGGTGGTGTTCTTGGCTTTAATGAATCCTGCCAACACCTGGTCCTTGCTTATTGCTGTGGGAAGTATGTTGGATGGGATTTCAGTTGGTGAAGCTGGGGGGAGAGTGTAGGGTGAAGTCTGAGCTAAAGTTATCAGCTTGTAGATTTGCTATGTCACCCAGATCAGTGTGTGTTACCACTAAGATTCTGGATGTAGCTAAAGAAAGCCTTCTGATTACCCTTAGCCTGTTTGACTATCCTGACCTCATAGTTGGACCAGTTTCATTTAATTAGACCTTTATGTTTCTTGTTTAGTTGCATAAGAGAGCACTTGTCTTTAAGGGAATTGCTTTTCCTGATTTTGGCCATGACTTTTCTTCTTTTATTATTTAACCTGTTTAAATGAGAATTTCACTAGTGGAGGTTGATTTTAGTGTTTCTTTTGGGTTTATTTCTGGTACATATAGCAGCATTTATGGTTTGTATAGTGACTCTGTAAATAATTCTGCATAGGTTGCTATGGTCTCAGGGCTGGGGGAGCCTTGGATTTTGGCAAAATGTCATCTAATAGGAATATTTTGTAACTGTTACTGGTTTAGCATGATTTTCTGGGTTGATTTATACTTCAAATGAGACAGTTTTGTGATCTGGTCTCCCTAGTGAGGATGTGACACAGGTGAAAGGGGTGCAACTCTTTTCCATGTTGGTGGGTACTAGATCAAGTATGTTTGATACTCCGGTTGGAGCATGCAGTATCTGTTCCAGGGTGTTTGTGTGAATAAAGTCCAGAAAGCACTTTGCCTGTGAGTTTGAGACAGTGTTCATTTCCCGGCTTATAGACAGATAGTTAAAGTTACCCATGAATAATGTGTTTAGTTTTATGGTAAGTGCCTCTAGTAGGTTTAGGTAAGAGTTGTGAAACTCTATCAGCATTGCTGGTGAGCTGTAGCTAGCCATGATATAGTGAGGGACCTTAACTATGGTAACTTGTACATGGATGAGCTCCATGGTATCATCCTGTTTAACCAATCTGGAGGTATGTTTGTTGCTAACATAGATCAAAACACCTCCACCTTTGGCCCCAGTCTGTGCAGTTTTTGGTCTAAATATGTAGAAGTCACCATAGCCTTGCACTTCTGGAGTACTTTCTATTGTTTTAAACCAAGTCTCAGTCACAACACAGATGTGTTCATTCTCCAGAGTGCAGAGGGCTTGAAGGGTGTGGAGTCTTTTGTTTAGTCTCAGAGCACTGAGCAGTAACTTAAGGTTGCTTGTAGACGTTTTCATTATGTTGGTAGTTTTGTATTTTTTGGCATTGCCTAAAAAGGGATCTAAGGGGCTAGAGAAGGTCTTAGCCAGTATCCAAAAACCTAGGGGGGAACAGGTGCAACCCATTCTTGTCAAAGCAATGTTTTCTTTTGACCTTGTTCTCCCATACTAACAGATATTGTATCCCCCTGGAGTGACACCAGAAACTAAGGCAATTATTAAAATCAATCATTTTGTGTTGCTACTGTGGCATCATCCTTGGTGACAGTTGAATGCTGCTCAATGTAAGGCTCACGCCTATCTATGACACATATTCCGAGAGATCCATTATTCCTCTTTTCATATACTCCAGTGAGGTATGTTTTACATCATTTAAATCCACATGGACTATGATAGAATTATATTGCTAGTTGGGGTGCAGTAACTTGAGTGCATACACAATATTGTCGATCCTGGCTCCAGACAGGCGACTAACCATTATCTTCTTATTGACCGTCATGATGAGTGGGGAGTTTGTGTGTCACACAATGAGTCCCCAATGACAAGAATGTTAGGTAAAGTGTATGCTTGCTTTATGGGCTTTGCACTTGGGAGATCATTAACTTCAGGCTTATATGGGAATCTGCCTGTGCGGTGAACTGTATGTGTGAAGAATGTAGTGTTGGTATTCCTGACAATGTCATTTGTATGTGAGATTTTTACCTCAAAAGAAGTTTATTTTGTTCTCTCACTTACCATGTTATATTCTTTAATGACTGACTGGCTGTCTGAGAGCATGACACAATTGCTACATTGCCTTAGAATGCCCAAATCTACCAAGCTGGCCACAGAGATATTTGGAAATGCTGTCTGCTCCTGTAATAGGGTTGGCTGTTTAGGATTGTAGTGCTAGAGCTGCTTTAAGCGTATTTCTGCACAGTGCCACACTGTTTAACAGGTTTCAGATCTAGTTAAATCTTACTGTATAGGCTTTAGCTACTATACAGGGCACTTCTAACCATTGCATCCTGGTGGGCAGCTCCGCACAGAGAAAAAAAAAAGATTGAAAACTGACTCCTATTCCCACTGGCCAATAAATAATCAAACTTTGAGATTCCTGCAGTGCTTCTCAACTCAGAGAGCCTAGGTAAACATCTTCTTCCACAAGATGTATGATCCTGGAATTTCTTAAAGTAAAAGCACAGCAAAAGCAGCTGAAGTGCAAATTAAACAACAAACAACTACCAAGCAATTAGGCCCCTGGCTAATTCACCCTTCATTCCTCTAGGTCATCAGCACTTGACTTTGGTGGTCTGTATATTGCAACAATGTTCCAGGGTTGTCTTTATGTTCACAGTATTGGTGTTATCACTCAACATGTAGTAATCACAAGTCTCATAACAATCTTTAATCCCTATCATAACACTTCTACCTTATTTTTAGAGTGTCTGACACAGCAAAAACATTTATACCCTGACAGGACTGATTTTTGGTCACTTCGCAAACCATATTTCACAAACAGCTACAACATCAATCTTGTTAGAATGTAGAAAATTTTCCAGTCAAAAAAAAAAAAACTTTATTACTAATGGTCCAAGCATTAACAACCATCAGAGATGCATCAAATGTTAATATATGTGAAATGTTATATTTTTGACCTGCCAAAAATCCTGTCTTTTGTTTGTCAAATATAACAACATATCTGTTGCATAAAGTTCTATTTCCCAGTCTTGACAAGTGCATGCCATCATGTCTAAACACGCGTGTCCAAAATGAGGCTATTGATTCTTTTCATTCACGGTGACCTGACTCTTCTTTCTATATGTGATTTGTGAAAAATGCATCTTAACATGTGCAAAGCTATGCTATCTAACAGGGATGCCAGCTCCATACTAGCAATGGGAGGTACCATGTAGAGGAGATCATTTGTACCAACATGAATAAAAGCAGTTGTATACATCCTTAGATTAAGGAGTTCTAAGGCCTTTCTCGCATCCTGTATTTCTGCTCCTGGCAAGCATAACACTATTTAACTGTAATTATCTTCTCTGAAAATGTAAGTATCATTTCCAGTAGTAACTGAATCTCCTATTACAAGAATATCACTTCTGATCAGATCTGACAGATCTTCAACTTCTAATTCAGTAATATCAGCTCTATCAGTTATTACAAAGGAATAATCTTCATCACCATTACTGTTATTAATTTCACTCTTTTTATTGCTTATTAACATTTACAATTATATAATTCCTATCTAGCTGTCTGTGTACTTCCATAGGTTGAGCCACTTTGAAAGCTTCAGTCTTTCACCTTTTTTCTTACATTAATGTTCAATCCTTACAAGTTCGGTTTTGATTTCTTCCTTTTAACTTACCCCTTACCTCTTTTTCTAACTTCTCTTCTGGAAAAATTATGCCCTTTTCTGTAGACTGAAGATTTTCTGAACAATGTTATCAGTCCCTGCAACCTGTGTGAAACAAAACTAAGCTGTATTCTTTGTAGTATGTATTCTCTTTGCCTGTGAGATATTAATTGATTTATTTTTTCTTCCTTGCTACTTGTTGTGATCTTCTTCCTTTCATTATTTTTTATTTTCTTGTCCATAATCCAAATCCTCAGACTCCTGAGTGCGTGCAATCCTGAATTCCAGAGCTGTCATCAATAGAACCATGTTTAACAAGGGTTGAATAATCTTTAATGACAAAATACTCTTCCTTTTCTAAATGTGCTCCATTTGCTCTTTACCTAATATTATTTATCTCATCAGTGAGGTCATTAATATATGTAACAACAGTTCCCCAAGCTGTGCCAGTTGCACAAGTGCAATCATAACCAGTAAGTCTAGATTTACTACTAATAATGGTAAGCAAATCATGTAACTTTTGACATGAGGAATACAGGACATCACTGTTATCAGGTGTCACATTTAAAATATACATAGCATTTACTACACCGCACAAGATAACTGTGCTTTAGCAAATCATTAATGGCATAGACCTTTAAGTAATGCATTTTCAGCTATAACCTAATAAAGAATTTTAAAACAAAAGATAATCAAAATCAGTTACCATATAATTCAAAGAGATTCTTAGTCAACTTCTATGAGAAAAATCACACAAACAACATGACTAAATATTACTTTATGTACAATAAAGTAATCACTCTGACCTACGGTACCAAATGTATCCACAACACATAAGCTGGATTTCATTTATATCATGTATAAATGCACAGTAGCTTCTGCTCACATTCACTCACAGTCTCACCTTGTTATAACAGTAAAAATCAAAACATCACAAATCAACATAGGATTATTTCAGATAAGCTATGTATTATCATCTCTGTAGTCTGTGTGAATTTATAGCTGATAACGTCATCTCTGTCCAAAATTGACTTGCAAAACAATCAAAAGTAAAGCTTAATTTGATGTAAAACTTATCAGGGCAAGTATCAATGATAAGGCCTTCACAGCCTCATCTGAAAAATGAAGAGAAATGAAAAAGGAAAACAGGGTACTAGAACAAAATTATATCACCATAACCGAGCCAACAGATAATAGCTACATACTATCATACATTAATTCAGGGCAGAAAGGGAACCCATCCACTTTTCTACTCTTCAACATGGTCCCAATCAGATTTAAATTGAAATGGTCACCTTTGCCTTTGGTAAGGTCAGAAACACAAAAAGGGCATTAAAACCTGCTACTGATAAATGGAAGCAGGATATTGTATTCCATATCCAAAGTGGAGGCCCTTCTAGAAGGCACAGTAATTACAAACCATTCAGCCTCTCAGAAGTATTAGGTGAAATGACAGAGGGACTCATAATGGGGCTTATTCAGGCAAACACAGGAAACATAATTTTCTGTGATCTAACCCAGGAAGTCTAACAGGGCTAATGCAAACTAAACTAATTTATTTGGTGAGCATTTTGTAGGCGGAACTTCTATGTTGATGGAGTAAGATATGTTGTGATTAGCTCCATAGAACAGGTATCTTGATTTTATTCTTTTTTGCGTCTTCTTCTTCTTAATTTTTTTTTATTTTGAATCCTCCAGCCAATTTTTCATTTTAAGTTGCTGCTTAGGTAAACCAATATATATTTCCATTATTATTCTAATATACTCTGCTTTTAACAGTTGTAAGGTGGAGACACAAAAGAGAGACATTTGTCATGGCAGATGCTACATATGGCTCCCAGTCATAGCCACTGGAGCCTAAAATTGTTAAACAGCTCTGATGACAAAGACCCTTGTGAAGGCAGTAGATGTATCGACTATCAGCAAACATTAGATGAATATGTATCCAAGGCTGTTTTTCTGAATTAAACTATGAATATCCTCGCAGGCCAGTCACATGATCTTAGTGTTTCCATAACTATGCAGTTGGGTATACATCTGAAGGACCAGGATATGATCAAGGAGCTTCAGATAGGATGCATAGGAATCATTTAACATTAATGTGTTTGCCAGAAAGCATGGAGGTGGGAGATTTATCAGCTTTTTATATAAAAACCTGACAGTTGTGCTGAGGTTAAATTTTTACAAATGATTTAGTGAATGAACATGTTCATTGGGCTTTATGAGTTCACCAGGGTTCCTCCTCCCTTGCCACATTATTTTCTTATTGCTTAAACTGTTTGGATATAGCAATACCTCTCCATGCTGCTAAGGAGGGATGTCTTTTCAGTTCATGGGGTATAATGCTTGAGTTTTATATGTTAACTCCCCTGCTTTAGTTCAAAAAGAAAGGGCATTTACAAAAGTGCTAGAAGCATGTTATAAAAAGAAATTTTTACAAATGTAAACGTATAAAAATAAGTAAAAAAAATAAACAAAAGTCCTGGACTGGGAAAATTCACAGTGATCCAGGTTTGTATTTAATCTGATCTGCTTACTAGCCCAGCGATGGCACAGAAATTGCAACGGTCTTCCATTGTTGAAATGCCCAGACACTGTACACTGATTACTAAAGAGCTCTTTGAAATGGAAGGTGTCTCTGATAACTGTTGTGATTCCCCTGGTGGCCTGGAATTAGAAGACACGATGGAAATTAGTTTTCATCCAGTTATTCCTTGTACGAAGTCTTCCACTGAAACTGTAAAGGACAATCCTAATGGTGTCTCACTTTCAAATGGAATAGGACATCTTTATGAATAGACATCCCTCGTGTAATAAAAACAAAGGTGGAAAAACAAACCCCTCTAATGGAAAAAAATTGAAAGAAGGTTAATAGATTCATTAGTTAAGTTACACTGTCCTCTGTAACTTGTGTGACCTTTGTTGTTATTATTAGATGGTAGTGATGATGCTAAGGCCTTCTGAGAGGCTTGCCCTATTGATGACTGTTATCTGTAGAAACTTTCTTGTTTTGCAGTCCTGTTCCAGTTTACTATTTCTTTTATAAGCTGTTGTTATTTAAAATACAGTTACCACTATTTAATGGTTCTGTGTGTATCATTAAATGTTAGACTGGCAATTAGTCTTCATGAAAGACATGTTATAACTAAATGTATGACTAAAATTAAGGCTGATGTCATTGCTTATAAGAATGTAAAACAGGACA
This sequence comes from Protopterus annectens, assembly GCF_019279795.1. NCBI lineage: Eukaryota > Metazoa > Chordata > Ceratodontiformes > Protopteridae > Protopterus > Protopterus annectens. The sequence goes on from NC_056733.1 coordinate 1,710,781,606, forward strand.
ATGTCATGCTCACGTGCTTAATATGTTTTGTCAGAGGGCTCTTGTGTATAGTCTAAATAAGAAATGAGGCTTTCTTATTGGAGAAAGGTGTTCTTTATGATTGCAACTTTTGGGAAAATATGCTGATAAAGAAGGTATAATTCTCTTCATCAAGTTTAATACTTAGTGTGATCCTGCAGGGATAGGTTGTTTTTATGGCCCTATTAATGATCAACCCATTTTTGCCAATTGTTTGAGGAAAATAAATAGAAGTGATTTTAGTGTAATTCCTAGCAGGTAACATCAATATAGTTGTGGACTTTGGACAAGATAGGACACTTCCATTAGCTGAAAGGCTCATGCATTCTCAAAAGGTAATTAATAACAGTTTTCACGGGGAAGGTCTAGATGAAATCTGATATTTGCATTATCCACTAGTGGGTGAATATACCTTTGCTAACCCCACTACAGTCCTGGCTAGCAGGTTAGATTATTGGTTATTATCACAACAAATTGCTCATAAGGTCAGCTAATCTGATATATGCCCCCTTCATAGACCATATGGCAGTTGCAATCCAGTTAGAAAAGATGAAGCGGGGGTCTCCCCACAAACTCTGGAAGATGGACTCCCTGACTTTAACTTGATCAAATCTTCTTATTAAGATAAGAGAATATGTTCAGTAGTTCTTATTTGATACACCCCCAAGCAGTATGCCTATTGTGGTATCCAAATGGAAATGGGTAATGCTCATATTTAAAATATTTTAGATCAAGAAAATGAGCAATTAAGAACCTAAGTTGACTATCTCTTTTTAGTAGTACCAGAAAACAAAGTTTAGGAATATCACTTCCACTTAACATGCCCCATTTACCACTACATCTTTATGTAATTGATGTCTGTCTATAATGTTGATCCCTCACATCATACAGTTGAAACTGAACTTCTGTAGGACTTTCTTCAATTACAGCATTGTCTAATCTCCAGAAAGCTACTATTCAATGTAAAACAGAAAAATAATCCCTCATTATTCTACATCCATAACAATTATCCAAATCCCCTAATCTTTTCATATTCTTAACTGAGATAATTCCATTGAAACCAGCACATCCTTTAGATATTTGAGGATCTGTCTAGACATATAACTATACTTCCATGGTTGCATAAAAATGTTGAGAGCCACGATCATCAGGCTACTGTTCTGGACCAACAAAATATGTCAATTCCTCTCAGATCAACCAAGAGCTGCTGCAGGAAAAAGCACCCTAGTTACTCAGCTCCTGCCTCTGTGAAAAACTCTGATCTTCTGTGGACCCTCTCCAATAAAATATGCTGATTCATATCTAACCCACAATGGAATAAAAACTACTGCCTTGCTCTTTCAAAGGCCACATGGCTTCCAGTTCAAACCAGGTCAAATATTTTCCTTACTTTTCAAAACACTCAAACTAGACACTTGCCCTATCTTCAAAAATTTGCTGCCACTCAAACTGATCATCTAAGAAGCTAAGCCAGAGTTGGTCCTTCCCTACAAACCCCTACTCTCAATCTGCATTCTACTAGCCATTGCTTCTCTGTACTGACCTCAAAACTATGGCAGTAACGTCCTCCTAATATAAATGATCATACAGACTACTCCCAGTTCAAGCCACAGTTCAAAAACACTTAACTAAAACAGATTAAATGTGACTATTAATCTAAAGGACATGTCAAGTAAACCAATATCTGTGTAGTATGTTTACTTCCCAAATACCAGATCCACCTGATCAACTCCCTTATCCTAAACTACGATTCAGCTTACCACATCATTATGCATAACCTGGGTCTTTCATCTTACTAGTGTCTATTAGCTTTTCTAACCTTGCTACTGCTGCCCATAGCTCCACTTATTTTCATTCCACTTTAACTCTGTTCTCTCTTTTCTATTCCAGTTGTGTAACTGTACATATATTTGACTTGTTAGATCTTCTATATTATAATCATAATAATAACAGTAATAATAATACCCATGTGTTAAATAGGTTTGGCCTCCTAGATGAAAAGCCCCTTTTCAGAGGTGACCAGGGAGAAATGTCTAGTTAAGTGACTTGCTCAAAGTCACACATCAGGCAAATGAGAGATGATGAAATAAAATCCTATACCACAGGAACTACAACTAACCCAGCCACTGGGGATGCACAAGCCAGTGCATTTCTTTGTGCCGGTCCCAAGCCCGGATAAATGGGAAGGATTGTGTCAGGAAGGGCATCTGGTGTAAAACCTCTGCCAAATTACTGATACAGAGAATATTTCATATTTACATACCAGATCGGTTGAGGCCCAGGTTAACAATGACTGCCACCAGTACTGTTAGCCAGCAGGGCGTTGGCGGAAATTGTGCTTCTGTTGGCCAAAGAAGAAGAGGAGGGGGAAGGCATGCCCAAAAGCAGGAAGAGAGGAGGAAGGTTAGGAGTGTAGTACTGAGGGTAGGAACTTTGAATGTTGGCAGTATGACTGGTATAGGGAGAGAGCTAGCTGATATGATGGAGAGAAGGAAGGTTGATATAGTGTGCGTGCAAGAGACCAGATAGAAGGGAAGTAAGGCCAAGTGTATAGGAGGCGGGTTCAAATTGTTCTATCGTGGTGTGGATGGGAGAAGAAATGGGGTAGGGGTTATCCTAACAGAACAGTATGCCAAGAGTGTTTTGGAGGTGAAGAGATTGTCTGATAGAGTGATGTTTATGAAGATTGAAATCGATGGTGTAATGATGAATGCTGTTAGTGCATATGCTCCACAAGTTGGGTGTGTGATGGATGAGAAAGAAAAATTTTGGAGTCAGTTGGATGAAGTGGTGGTGAGTGTACCCAAGGGTGAGAGACTAGTGATTGGAGCAGACTTCAATGGGCATGTTGGTGAAGTGAACAGAGGGGATGAGGAAGTGATGGGTAGGTATGGTGTTAAGGAGAAGAATGCAGAAGGTCAGATGATTGTGGATTTTACAAAAAGGATGGACATGGCTGTGGTGAATACATATTTTAAGAAGAGGGAGGAGCACAGGGTGACATACAAGAGTGGGGGAAGATGCACACAGGTGAGTTATATCCTATGTAGGAGGGCCAGTCTGAAGGAGATTGGAGACTGTAAAGTGGTGACTGGGGAAAGTGTAGTTAAGCAGCATAGAATGGTGGTCTGTAGGATGATGTTGGTGATCAAGAAGAGGAGAAGGAGTGTGAAAGCAGTGCCAAGGATTAAATGGTGGAAGTTAAAAAAGGGTGATTGTGAGGTGGAGTTCAGGGAAGAGTTAAGACAGGCACTGGGAAGCAATGAAGAGTCACCGAATAGCTGGGTAACTACAGCAGAGCTAGTAAGGGAGACTGCTAGGAAGGTGCTTGGTGTGACATCTAGATAGAGGAAGGAGGACAAGGGGACATGGTGGTGGAATGAGGAAGTACAGGAGAGTATACAGAGGAAGAGGCTGGCGAAGAAGAAGTGGGATTGTCAAAGAGATGAAGAAAGTAGACATGAGTATAAGGAGATGAGGGGCATGGCAAAGAGAGAGAGGTGGTGAAGGCTAAGAATAAGGCATATGGAGAGTTGTATGAGAGATTGGACACTAAAGAGGGAGAAAAGGACCTGTACCGATTGGCAAGACAGAGGGACAGAGCTGGGAAAGATGTGCAGCAGGTAAGGGTGATAAAGGACAGTGAGGGAAACATACTCACAAGTGAGGAGAGTGTGTTGAATAGATGGAAAGAGTACTTTGAAGGGCTGATGAATGAAGAGAATGAGAGGGAGAGAAGGTTGGATGATGTGGGGTTAGCGAATCAGGAAGTGAAGCAGATTAGCAAGGAGGAAGTAAGGACAGCTATGAAGAGGATGAAGAATGGAAAGGCTGTTGGCCCAGATGACATACCAGTGGAAGTATGGAGGTGCTAAGGAGAAATGGCAGTGGAATTTTTAACCAGATTGTTTACTGAAATTTTGGAAAGTCAGAGGATGCCTGAGGAATGATGAAAACGTGTTTTGGTACCTATCTTTAAGAATAAGGGTGATGTGCAGAGCTGCAGTAACTACAGAGGGATAAAATTGATCAGTCACACCTTGAAGTTATGGGAAAGAGTAGAGGAAGCTAGGTTAAGAAGGGAGGTGGTGATTAGTGATCAGCAGTATGGTTTCATGCCAGGAAAGAGCACTACAGATGCAATATTTGCTCTGAGAGTGTTGTTGGAGAAATACAGAGAAGGTCAGAAGGAGTTGCATTGTGTCTTTGTGGACTTAGAGAAAGCATATGACAGGGTGCCTAGAGAGGAGTTGTGGTATTGTATGAGGAAGTCAGGAGTGGCAGAGAAGTATGTAAGAGTGGTACAGGATATGTACAAGGGTAGTGTGACATTGGTGAGAACTGCGGTGGGAATGACAGATACATTTAAGGTGGAGGTGGGATTACATCAAGGATCAGCTCTGAGCCCTTTCTTATTTGCAGTGGTGATGGACAGGTTGACAGATGAGATTAGACAGGAGGCCCCGTGGACTATGATGTTTGCAGATGACATTGTGATATGTAGTGAGAGTAGGGACCAGGTTGAGGAGACCCTGGAGAGGTGGTGATATGCTTTAGAGAGGAGAGGAATGAAGGTCAGCAGGTCTAAAACAGAATATATGTGTGGAAATGAGAGGGAGGGTAGAGGAATGGTGAGGATGCAGGGAGTAGAGTTGGTAAAGGTGAATGAGTTTAAGTACTTGGGATCAACAGTTCAGAGTAATGGTGAATGTGGAAGAGAGGTGAAGGAGAGAGTACAGGCAGGGTGTAATGGGTGGAGAAGAGTTTCAGGAGTGATTTGTGACAGACGGGTACCAGTAAGAGTGAAAGGGAAGGTCTACAAGAGGGTAGTGAGACCAGCAATGTTATATGGGTTGGAGACGGTGGCATTGACAAAAAGGCAGGAGTCAGAGCTGGATGTGGCAGAGTTAAAGATGTTAAGATTTGCACTGGGTGTGACTAGGATGGACAGGATTAGGAATCAGTATATTAGAGGGTCAGCTCAGGGAGGACAGTTTGGAGACTAAGCAAGAGAGGCGAGATTGTGTTGGTTTGGACATGTGCTGAGGAGGGATGCTGGGTATATTGGGAAAAGGATGCTAAGGATGAAGCTGTCAGGTAAGAGGAAAAGAGGAAGGCCTAATATAAGGTTTATGAATGTGGTGAGAGAGGACATGAAAGCAGTTGGTGTGAAAGAGCATGATGCACAGGACAAGAAGAAATGGAAACAGATGATCCACTGTGGCAACCCCTAACGGGAACAGCCGAAAGAAGAAGATGATGACCACAGGAACTGCAACTGATAGCCTTAATTCTCTGTGCCATGCACTGGCTTTTAAATATGTATATATTGCATATCAGACTTTCTATGGCTGTTCTTAAAGGTAAATCTCTGCTAGTTGAATACTGTGCTAATTTTTCCTTTTGTTACATTATGATGTAACCTTGGCTGAGCCTGTGACTGTTCATTAATTAATGTTCTACTCAGGTAAATAAATGTAACTAACTGCTAAATAAACTACTACTTAATTTCTTCCCCTTTCAGTATGGATTTGTGGTGCAGAACCAGTTATTTTTCCCTTTTCAATGAGAGTTTGTGGGGCCACACCACTAGTGAATTTATGGTTTCTCATCCATTTGTATAGGTTGCATTTGAAGAGTGTCAGGGAGCTACTTTGACATTTAAGGGAAGTCTGTTCCACATAAGAGAGATTCTTTGGGAGAGATATCTGTCTCACCAACAGGTCGTGTTTTTGCTGCTGTGGATGTTTGGATCATTTGAGTAGGTGTTTATGGTGTTGTTTGTTTTGTGGATGTGTAGGAGATTGGATAGAACCAGATCCCTCAAGGCTTTATAGGTATGGAAAAGCTTCCACCACCACCACCATCACCAAATGTCTATGAGAAACAAACTATCCATCTATATTAAGATGTTGTGATTTAAGGAAATCTAAGTACTCAATGGAAGATATGTCACTGATTTATTTTTGTTTTTGTGAGGAAATGCTGTGTTCCCTCAAGCTGAGTCATTGTTTAGAAAAGTACATAATGCATGGGCACTATGTTCTGTTATTGGTCTGGTAAGAAAAGAGTAAAGTGGGATAATATCTTCCCTTAAGCTAGTAGATATTTCCATGGTAATCAGTCAGACTAGGTGAAGCAATTTCCTAATGACAGTGGACACACTTGTGGTCAAAGGATAGTTCATTGTCAATGAATACTAACTCTCTTTTTTGTGGTTATTTTGTGTTCTGTTGTTGACTGTAACTGTTACATTTTTACTGTAACCTGGTTGAGCCTGCAGTTACCCATGTCATAATCAGTGCTCTACCATAGTAATGAAAATATAAATAAATAAATAAAAATTGTCCAGGTCCATAATAAGTACATAATTCTTCAATGGGGCGTCAACTATGTGGTAGCTGCATGGGTGACTATGTTTGCCAAAGAATAGTCTACTACATTTCTTGGCATTTAGTATATAGTCATGGCCCTGGCACTATTTACTTGAATGTGTGAGCATCCTGAAGAAGCTGGAAGTCAAATGAAGAGTATGTCAGCTCTGTGTTTGTAGTCATCCACAAACCTGGTCATCCAGAGGCCTTAACATTTGGCCATCAGAAAAGTAAATACTGATGACATGTGACACAAGGAATGATCCCTGATGGATACCACCATTAACCTTTTTTGAAGTCAGTGTACCACCTACGATAAATAGTCTGTGAACCGGTTTGCTATCCAGTTGATTACATAAAGGTTTGCATTTAGTTTGACTAATTTGTCTGTAATGACAGAAAGTGAACTAGTGTCAAAGGCCTTCTCAAGGTCAAGATCAAGGTAAGCAGAGTGCACTGATTTCCTGTATCCTGTTGTTCAAAGAAGTCCACAAAGTTTAAGAGGCACAATTTACCTTTAATGAACCAAAACTGGTTTGGGTCAAGGGACTGCAGACTGCTAACATTCTTGTTAATAATCTGTATAATGATGCACTCCATTGCCTTATAGATAGGGCTGGTTAGGCTTATAGGTCTATACTTGCCAGTGTCAATGGTAGGTCATCCCTTGGGGAGTGGAATGATGACAGCAGTTCTCCAGAGCTCAGGCATAAGTCAAGTGGAGAGGCAGAGACTGAATATGCTTAGAAGTGAGTCTATAAGGTTTTGCTTTGTGCTAACAAGAAAACATGGCACGCCCAAATGTAGGGGGCGGAGCCTATATGGCACTCTGAAAGCAGCACTTTTTAGAGCTCCTTAAAACCACTTTAAATAACAGGAAATTATTATTTTTTTTATTTTGGGAAAAACAGTTAATTATTGTTCCTTAGTATTTTTATTACTAGTATTTCAATTTTGGAATATTTTCTTCAAGAATTTCCTGTCAGAAATCTCTGGTGTATTTAAAGCTGATTTGGGAAGATGAGTGGCTCAAAGAACTCACATGCAGAATCTACTCTGAGGAAAGAAATTCAGTTGATATCTTCAACTTTACAAGAACTATCTATTAAAATGTACAGTTTTATAGACAACTTAGAAAACCTGAGAGAAAATTGTCATACTCAAACTGAAACTTTTAAAGTACTTCTCCAGTAACAGCAAGTCAAAATATTAAACATTGAAGAATCCTTATCTGATATAGATGGAAGGCTCAGACAGGAGGAAACCCAGGGTGATTTTCTTCAGGAACAAAATAAATGGCTTATTAACAAACTGGATGATATGGAAAATAGAGAAAGGAGGACTAATGTGAGAACCTTTGGTTTACCGGAAAAATCTGAAGGAGATGACATAATTTCTTTCCTTAATTCATGGTTACCTGACATCCTTGAACTGAAAGAAGGTTTCTCTTATGGTATAGAAAGAGCCCATCGAGCCATTGGGAAACCCATTCCTACATCTTCAACATCCTCACCCAGGTCAGTCGTGGTTAAATTTCTCTCTTATCTGAATAAAGAGCTTGTTCTGAGATGTGCCTGGAGAAAGTCCCCTCTGAAGTATAAGCAAAATCTAATTAGATTTGACAATGACTTTTCCTCCAGAGTCTTAGAAATGAGAAAGAAAGCCTGGCCACTGGTAAAGTTACTCAAACAAAATAAAATAAAAGCACACCTAGCATATCCTGCAAAAATAAGGATTTTCACTTCAAATGAAACAAGGACATTTAATAATATCGAAGAAGCAATAACTTTCATAAAGAACAATAATTTGGTCACAGTTCTGGAAGAAATGGACTGGTCTCTTACTACAACATTAAAAAGATCCCCTGAGAAAAATAATTGGATTGATGTAAAGAAAAAAAAGCAAAGAACTGACTCAAAAAGTATTCTTTCTACTGCTTCTCTCAAAGAATCAACTAAAACTAAAATTTCAGGCTAAAGGTAACAAATATGTATTTGTCTACTTATATTTCAAGCTACTCACAAAATATTTGTCAGTAATATGAATACCCCATTCACATACAATAGACTTAATGATTGCTTTATTGTGTGATTGTGAAGTATAAAAATGAGGGTTGGGGAGGAAATATTTAATATTAATGCAACATACTACAAATACTGACTGTACAAAAGTGTTTAAATCTAATAGGCAAGGATCGTTATTGGCATGCAAGTTTTAAATATGTTTGACTCATTTGAATCATTTGCAATGAAACATGGATTAATTCAACCTAGAGAATGAATAGATCCTGTTGAATTATTTGTCAAATATTGTTATAGATTTCACTTAAAGGTTTTGCTTCTCACAAAAATGTGAAGAGAAGCTTTTGTTACATGAGACACGTAGGCAAGCTTTAGTGCTTAGTCCGCGAGCTCCCTTAGTGTACTATACGCATTATCGTAAAGGCAGAATGATCGTTTGATAAAGTAAAGTGCCAAAACACAATAAACACGACACAATCTATCGATGTTAAGTCATTATACTTTCTAATTTAATATTCGTATTAGGAACACAGTTTTAAGTCATCACGAAGTGTTTGTTTGAACATCTACCTTTCATCTTAAAGATATGCGATGAAACCCCTTTAACATAAGTGTTGTATTAGCAAATCCTTTCTTTTAGTTGTCAAATAATTGTATAGCCAGTGAAAAAACAAACATAAAGTACTGAAGTCCAGATTATCTTACTACCGGAGAGGATGTTTGATACAACAACACAATTCTAGTGTGTAATCACATTACGCTTCCTTATGGCCTTAAGGCGACAGCACCTCTGTAAATAGGATAACTACTTAATATATATATATATATATATATATATATATATATATATATATATATATATACTGTATGAAAGAAGGGATGGAAAGAAGGTATTACGAGGCATGAATATATTATAGCTTATTGTTAGATATTATAAAACAAAAATAAAGGAATACATTGATACAGATAAAAGTGAAATATTCAGCATTAGACCCATGGTTAGATACTTTGAAGTTATCCATGAATCTGCATTATTTAGTTAATAAATAAATAAAGAAGAGAAATGACTTAAGAAGTATGCATGTCACCATATTCAATGAAGTATCAAAGGAAGTTTTGATATACTTAGAAACAGTTACTTGACGAGATGAGGAAATAACATGTAAGACATAATCTGATACTGGGTCTTTACAAGCTTGCAAAAAGACAAATCTCATATTTATTGTATTGAACTATAGCTTATTATAATAGACAGAGTGCAAACAGTGAATAGCTTGCAAAATGTTATTATTTCAGACAAGCATGTCTAACCTGCAAGAATACATTAGTAATGGAATTTTTCTGATGAAGAATAAATGGTTGTAAGGGCACTAGCAATATGAAACTAGCTAAATGAATATTTCATCTGTTTATCATTGTCTTTATCTAACTTACAGCTACTATTAATGTTTGGTCATTGAAATGCAATTCTAAATTGATTTGTTTCTTAGAATTGATATTATATGAGTATAAAATAGAAATTTAAGATCATGTTCAACACACGCAATAGAATTTTTAAGGCTATTAGTAATTTAATAACGAACAAACTTTCTATTGAAATTTAAGGTTACGTAACAAACATGATATAGAGATCTGCATGTGTAATTGTTGTATAGCATAGCCTTGAGCAGCACTGTCTATGCTTTGGAATTCATATATATATATATATATATATGCAGAACTTGTAGTTCACAAATTTAAACTAAACCATAACAGCGATGACAGGTGTCAGAAATTGTTTAATTCTCTGAGTTTTAAATTGTTACTAGTGTAAACAAATTGCACAACATTGACTAAAGTATGCTCTATAAGGCAGTTACAAAATGAACTGGTCATTATATAGATACTCATATAAGATGGAAATGAAATGGGTTATCAAACACATTACATGATAATTTATTTATGTTATATAAATACTTTATTAAAAAGGAATTATACCTGAATCAACACACATGATGTAATAAATGATAAAACTTAAAGCACATCTCTAAATAACTTTGATTGAATTAATCACATATGTTTGACTTGATCCATTGCAACCTCCAGAATAATATGCAAAGGAGCCACTAATTTTTCATTAATGTTTGGTTCAATTTCTGCAACGAAGGTTAATCTGTCTGAGCTTCTTGTTCACTCAGATTGGGAATGTTATACATTCCATGTTTGTTAAAAGATTATTTTAAATATTTGTTTATATGCATGTATAAGGTCTACTATTATACATTTGTTGATTTTTTTTTCTGGCCTCATTCAATTTTTATTTTATATAGTTTTAAAGGAAGTAACAACCTCACCACTGAATTCAATGCATATATGGAGATTATACAACAAATAAATGACAAAATATACAGTCATCATTTCAATCAAAACTCTTTAAGTACAAATGAGATGGACACAGTATTACTCTCATTAAATGTAAATGGTTTAAATAATCATAGGAAAAGATCTAACTTACTTAAATACCTAAAAATAAATAAAGCACAAGTGTTTTTTTCTACAGGAAACTCACTTTAAAGCTAATGATAATTTCACTTGGAACCCAAATGACTTCCCAAAGCTATCTAATTCATCATATAGTAAAAAAAACAGGGGGTATTAATACTATGGAAGAAAAATATTACTAATCCACAAGTTTTATTTAACTATGAAGACAAAGAGGGCCTTTTATCAATAGTAATAGTAAGATATAGTAATAGAATCTGGACATTGGTGAACTTGTATTGGTTTCTGGGTATAGGTATAAGAACTATTAAAAAACACATAGAACTTATTAACAAAGCATCTAAAGGTAACTTAATTTTGGGAGGTGATTTTAACTGTATCTTAGATAGCCAGGAGACTACCAACAAAAGATCTTTTCGTATCACATCTACAGGGAGAACTCTTAAAAAAATGGATAGATAACTTGCAGCTATTAGACTCATTTAGTCTTAAGAATGAAAGTTCATTACTATTCTCCCATAGTAACTATAGATTTAACACTCAAACAAGAATTGATAAAATATATGTATCTCATGATTTAAAAATGAAAATATTGCATTCTTCTATAATCCCCTGTCCCCTGTCTGACCATAACTCGCTTATTCTTAGAATTCAAATGGATTTCAAATATTGATAATCACCAAGAGACTTTCAGCATATTTTACTAAATTAAAAGAGTTTAAGCCATGGTTAGATTTGGAAATAAAATATTTCTTGGATACAAACTATGCTAGTGGCATAAATATAGTTATTTTATGGGCTTCTCTAAAGACATATCTTTATGGCAAAATTATTTCTTGATGTAATAATAAAGTAAAGGAATGGGAATCAGAGCTAACATTCAAAAACAAATCATAGAAACTGATCTAAAGGTTTTAGAAGACCCTGTTTAAAAAAAAGGAGATTGAAAAATTAAATAAAAAATATAATGATATCTTATTGTATAAAACCAATTCAGCCTTAGAAATATTTTAATTAAACTCTTATTCAATCTCTGCCAAATATATGCATAATTTAGCTATGAGATTAAAAAGATCTTCCAATGCAAATAATATTACAAACATAATTCATGAAGGGGATAACAAGCAAAAAGTTTCAGATATAAGTGACATTTTGGATGCTTTTAAATTTTATTTCACAAAACATTATACCAATAATGACCCACTTCATAACAATACAAACATATGCCTAGATAACTTAAATTTAAATAAAATACCAGAGAGCATAAACATGAATATTCAAAAACAAATTACGATAGAAGAATTTAATGAGAACATTAAAATAGGTAAAAATAACAAAGCCCCAGGCATAGATAGAATAATTATGGAAATTTCTAAACTATTCCCATCATCTGTCATAACAATACTACAAAAGGCACTAAACGAAACATACTCACAAGGCACAATTCCACCATTATGGAGATACTTATCGATTACACCTATTTTAAAGGAAAATAAAAATCCCACTTCATGTAGCTCATATAGACCTATTTCACTCCTTAATAATGACTACAAATTTATTATGTCTATTCTGGTCAATAGGATCAAAAAATCTCTAAAGTCATTAGTGATGACCAAACAGGGTTTATTTACAACAGACGCACCCATGATAACATACATAGAATCTTAACCACTATAGATATTTTAAATAAAGACAAAGCTGAAGCACTAATAGTCACATTAGATATTGAAAAAAACATTTGATTCATTAAATTGGAATTACCTATTCAAAGTTTTACAAATTTATAATTTTCCTACAGAATTCATCACTCTGATAAAGAATATATATAGAGACTATCTGGCATATGTAAAATTAGGTCCATTCACATCAGAAGCAATTAAAATTACTAAGGGTACCAAACAAGGAGCAACCAAGTCTCCAATATTATTTGCCCTAGCAATTTAACTTTTTTCCTCTGAGATTCGTTCAAATCCCAAAATTAAAGGCATTAACATTTATAATAAATTTAACTCCAAAATAATGTTATTTGCTAATGATTTACTTACCTTGTCAAACTCAGATGAGTCTCTCTGTGAATTAAACTCTATTGCTGAGAAATTTCATCAGATCTCAGGTTTAAAAATGAATGCTTATAAATTGAATCACATACTATTAAATAATAAAAATAAATCAAATACTAACATAAATCAAATACTTGGTAAACAAGTTTCCTCATTAGATTATTTAGGGATTGTTTTATGTGAAAACCTAGAATTAACTTTATCTACAAATTACAACAATATTCTGAATACCCTAAAATTATCAATAGGGAAATGGAATAAGCTGTATTTAACCTTTGAAGATAGATTACAGTTAATAAAAATGGTCATTCTCCCAAAGGTAAACTACATTACACAAGCTATCCCTATAATTCCTAGCAAAAAGAAAATCTTAAAAAAATTAAATAGAATCATTATAAGTTTCCTTTGGTACCCCCAAAAAAACAGAATAGCTTATCTGAACCATATTAGGCCCTGGGAGATGGGAGGTATTAACTTTCCTGATTTAGAAACTTATATCAAAGCATCCATTTTCAAAATGATAGTAAATTGGATAGATCCAGAATTTTCCTCATCATGGAAGACATTACATACTGTTACTTTTCAAGAGGAATGTAAATTAGTAAAAATATACAACTAAATCATCAAAATAATAAGCTCTGGTGCTTTATCTGTGTTAACTTGCAATACAATTGCACCAAACCTACTAATCTAAATTATATAAATTACATTTACAATACTTTTTGGAGTTTTATAAATAATAGCGTTGATATCAAATTATGGTTCCAGTTATTAACTCCATTTAAAATTACAAAAAACTTTTTCAACAACATTCCTAAAGATACCCTTAACTCATGGAAGAGAAACAACTTCATATGTTGGTATTAATGTATGGAAAATCTAATAGTCTGAGATATTAATCAATTAATTAACACATTTAATTTATCAAGCACTGACTGACTAGCTATCAATACACTAATAGCTTATGCAAAAGATGTATGTAGAACAATAGATAATTCCTCATTTAGTTCCATGCCCAAATTTATATTTCATTTATATGGAATAATATATGGAGACTTTAATTGGACAAATTTAATTTCAAACTTATATAAAATTATCAACTATAAAATAAAAGCTAATCAGAAATTGTGGAATTTCATCACTAAAGATCATACATTATTGTTATCAAATGAGACCAAAAAAGATATATTATATTCTATAAAGTTAACCTCAAATATACAATGTTGGAAAATCTTTGCATGGAAGCTCCTTTTTTACACTCCAAGTAAAATGGCTACATTTAATAACATGAAGGAAACATTATGTTGGAGGTGTTCATTAAAATGTAATGCAGATTGATCTCATATTATGTATGAATGTTCTTATATAAAGAAATTTTGGGAAGATATTGGTGAATTTTTGCAATCCATTTATACCGATTCTTTTATTTTGTCAAAGTTATTCATTCTCCTGAATATATATGAAGCCACTCACAGAAAGTGAAAACGGAACTCGGAGCTGAATGAAACGCAATATAAACAGTTGAATAAAGTCCAAACTCCGATTTAATAAATTAAGCACTTTCGGAAGGTTCAGTGCCCTTCCTTCCTTCCTCAGAATCAACGAACAAGCAATAGGCAAACAACAGTTCAATTTAAAACTTAGGTTATTAAACATGTAAATTAGTTGAACAAGCTAATTAATTATACTTGTCATGTGGCACTTGTCAGCGTTTCAACCTACAAATCTAAAACTTTTACAAATAGGAAGGCATGACATGTGTCACCCTAACTTTAAAACTAACTTAATACAACCTGTGTATATTGTTAAAAAACAATTTTCATTGTTACATAAATACGCAAAAATGCACAACAATTATAAAACCTTTTTGTTAGTGTGTGTAAATGTACACAAAAAAGGTTCTTATTTAAACCTAAATATCCAACTATAATTTTGAACAAATTTAGCCTAATGTTAAATCACTAAAGAGTTATGTAAAAACCAAAATAATAAACTTAAAAAATGTTTACTACATATTCTCCAAAAAGGGTATTCCACATAATAATATGTTAATGTGCATAACTGTAACTAACAAAATGCTGCATCCTGAAGCTACTCCAAATTATTATCTGTTTAGGGCTAGCTTTTTCAGGATGCAAGCAATTGATATTTGTTCATTTAAACCTGGGGGGCAATGAGCTGCAGTTTTTATTTGCCAGTACAATTCTTCCATTTCAAGTTGGATTTGCCACGGGCCTATATACGGGCTGTCGTCAACCTGTTTCAAAACTGTAAATTTAAAACTATGGTTTGGATGTTCAATCACATGGCAAGCTAAGGCATTTGTTTGTTCTTTTTTTGTTATAGCGTAAGTGTGTTCATAAATACGCTGTTTCAGCTTGCGCTCTGTCTTTCCTATGTAGAAAGCATGGCAAGTGCAGCAAGTTGCTGCATAAACCAATGCCCTAGTGTGGCAATTAAACTTGCCTCTGACTTTATATTCAATGTTATTGATCTTTACAAAGTGCCCTTCTCTTATGAACTTACACTGTCTGCAAAAGCCGCATTTTAACATGCCCATTGTGTGTGTTCTTATTTTTGATTTACCCACTTCTAATAAGGTTTTAAGATTAACTCCCCTCCTAAATGTAACAGCTGGGGGCCCTTCAAATTTCCCCTGGAAAAACCTGCCATTTGATAGGATTCTCCAATTTTTGCTTAGAATGTCCTTAATGAAGTAGTGGTCTATGGAAAAAGTGCATAAGAACCTTAAACTATACTGACGGTCGCCGTTAGTTAAATTAGAATGCTGCTCCCCAATGTTTTCGCATATTTCTGTGCGTGTGATGGCAATTCTATGCTTAAAATGGGACTAAAATGTCCTGCATTATGCTTATATACAACTTCTTCCATAATCTCCGCTACCATGCTGCCTGGATAACCCCTGTTGTAGAACATATTAGAAAGGTTGGCACATTCAGTTAGAAAATCAGCTTCTTCAGTAACCATCCTAGCTGCCCATACCATTTGCCCTTTAACTACAGCCTTCTTTTGGTGGTACGGGTGACAGCTAGAATAGTGTAAGAAGCCGTTAGAATACGTAGGTTTCCTGTAAATAGTACTTTTAAACCTTAGATTCTGTTCGTCCTTGTGTAGTAAGATATCCAGGAAACTAATGCTAGTGTAGTTAAATTCATAAGTGAATTCCAAGAAATTGGTTAAATTGGAGATGGAAGCAATAAAGAATGGGATATCATTAGGAGAGCCCTTCCATAAGAAAAACATGTCATCCTGGTATCTAGTGTACCAGGCGACATGCCTCTTATACAAGGGATCTTGGAACAACAATGAGTTTTCCCAGTGTGCCATAATGGAGTTTGCATAGGCCCCTCCACACAGGGAGCCCATCGCTACACCAGATGTCTGTAAATACATATGCCCTTCGAACCTGAAAAAATTGGCACTGAGAATTTGCTCTAAAAGGGTCTCTACTAAGTTAATGGTGATATCATTAACTTTCCTATCAAAAAGGAAGTCTCTAATCCATTCTAAACCTATGTTGTGAGGGATGACAGTATATAAATCTTTTACGTCTACTGTCAGAAGTATATACTCAGGACTGAATGGAATTTTCTTAATTTCCCTCAAAAAACTCCAGGAGTCTTTGCAGATCTGCATTTCATTTGCAATGAGTGGCTTAAGCAGACTATCAACATATATAGCTGCTGCACTCAGAATAGAACCCCTGCCGTCAACAATAGGTCGAAAAGGTGGATCTGACACTGATTTATGAATTTTGGGCACCCCAAAAAAGACTGGTAACCTAGGTGATATAATGGTTAGGTACCTATATAAATCCATATCGATGGAAGTTTCAAGAAGCAGGTCATCAAAAATGCCTTTAACTTTGCCATACGCTATATTGATTTCATTTATACTAACTTCTTCATATGGTGCTGACCTTAAATGAGCTAACAACTTGTTGACATAAACACACTGATCCATGAAAATAAGCCCATTCCCTTTGTCGGGTTTCATAACCCTAATGTTACAATCTTTGAGAATACTAATAAGTTCCCTTTGCTGCAAAGTTATATTAAGTTTAACTCCTTTCATGTTAGTTTGATTCGCAGCTAAGTGCCTTAAATCCAATTCACAAGCCATTTCAAAGACTTTAAGTCTTTCCAATAATGGTGGATTAAAGACACTGGAAACTTTAAAATTGTTAAGAAGGGTGGGCCTATCTCCTAATGTGATCTTCAGGTTCAGCTTGCGTACGAATAATTTTAAATCAATGATGGTTTTTATTAAATTAAAATGTGTGTCTGGCACAAAAGTTAACCCTTTGGAGAAAAAGTTGCATGTACTTTGATCTATACCAAAGGAAGTAAAATTGTAATTTTTAAAATCTCCTTCGGTACTATTCACTATGTTCAATATGCTGGGAGGTTCCACTACCTCCGCCTCTGGTTCCGCTTGTTCCTTGGAACATTCTGGTTGCTGTTGGACCTCAGGTTCCCCTGGTAAAAGTTCTGTCCCTGCCGAAAACCCTGAGCATTTTGTACTTCATTGGCATTGTTACCATGTATTTGTCTATTGTTGCTTTCATCGCGAGTGTTATGGTTACTGTCATTAAATTGAGGTTGGTTACTGGTGCCTTGATCATCAATCAAGTCCTGAT
Organism: Protopterus annectens; assembly: GCF_019279795.1. Lineage (NCBI taxonomy): Eukaryota > Metazoa > Chordata > Ceratodontiformes > Protopteridae > Protopterus > Protopterus annectens. Next base: position 1,710,799,220 of record NC_056733.1, read on the forward strand.
GAAATTCATCATTCAATAGTTGTGAAGGTGCACTAATGGGAGTTAAAGGTACCCCATTAAAACCTTGGTGACATCCTTCACCTGAATTGTTATTTATTTTTGCACCAAATTTTTCTTGAGTAACCATAGGTGGATTTGGGTAGGCAATGTGGTTTGCATATTGGAACAAATCTCTCCTAATTTTCTTTTGTTTGTTACTTGAGAGTTTTTCCATAGTCGCTGCAATACTTGAAAAAAATCCTTGTATACTCATACTTGTACCTAGGGAAGTCATGATTGTCTTTAATATCCACTTCCAGTTTCTCTAAGTCATGTTGGTACTCTTGAATTTGTTCCAAATAGTGTGCTATAAGCACCTGAATGAAGTCAAACCCCTGTTTGTCAAAAAGTTCTAACAATCTGTTATGGAGATTAGAACCCTTTGTCAAACCTACTGGGAACCTCCATTGCCTCAGTCCTTTGGGAACTACCTTTTTATTCAAACACTCTTCCAAATATGCCACTTCTAGTTGAAGTTTTTTGCATTTAAACAGTTTGTAATCAAATTCACTTATGAGGATGGTAATGTCATTGTTCCTACCTTCACATGGCTGTAATGGTTCTGCTTCGTTAACGTTGCTGTTAACAAAAACATCTTTCTTGTTCAGAAAGCTACTTATAGAAGGAACTAGCTGTTGTGTAGCTAGTGCTGTCCCCACTCCTTGAACAATGCTCTCTGTAAATGGATCGGCTTGCCTCTGTCCAGCCGGTATGTTAGAGGCTTGAGAAAAGTTGTTGCTTGCCTGGCTCTGCTTAGACAAATTAGCCCCAACCTTAGGAGCTCCGAGTGAAAAAAAAGGACAATCAGGTACCACATTATGCCCTTCTTTCCATTGCTCCCTCGATACTGGTGTGCTTATTTTATTAAAAACGCTGTCAAGTTTATCAAAACGCTGTGTTAGCTGGTCTAGCCACCCCATCATAATCTGGATGACCGTAGTTAAATTGCCGTCAGCGTTCGCCTCCACGACCTCGTTAGGAGGGCTTTTTGTTACGTTATTACCTGCCTCTCTGTGTCCGGTGCTTAATGTAAACAGTGGTGGTGAATGAGGCTCTGCAATTCCGTCTTCGTTGGCCATGTCAACCCAAGAACTAAAGAGACCGAAAACAAACTAAAGAACTCACAGAAAGTGAAAACGGAACTCAGAGCTGAATGAAACGCAATATAAACAGTTGAATAAAGTCCAAACTCCGATTTGATAAATGCTAATGATTTACTTACCTTGTCAAACTCAGATGAGTCTCTCTGTGAATTAAACTCTATTGCTGAGAAATTTCATCAGATCTCAGGTTTAAAAATGAATGCTTATAAATCGAATCACATACTATTAAATAATAAAAATAAATCAAATACTAACATAAATCAAATACTTGGTAAACAAGTTTCCTCTTTAGATTATTTAGGGATTGTTTTATGTGAAAACCTAGAATTAACTTTATCTACAAATTACAACAATATTCTGAATACCCTAAAATTATCAATAGGGAAATGGAATAAGCTGTATTTAACCTTTGAAGATAGATTTCAGTTAATAAAAATGGTCATTCTCCCAAAGGTAAACTACATTACACAAGCTATCCCTATAATTCCTAGCAAAAAGAAAATCTTAAAAAATTTAAATAGAATCATTATAAGTTTCCTTTGGTACCCCCAAAAAACAGAATAGCTTATCTGAACCATATTAGGCCCTGGGAGATGGGAGGTATTAACTTTCCTGATTTAGAAACTTATATCAAAGCATCCATTTTCAAAATGATAGTAAATTGGATAGATCCAGAATTTTCCTCAGCATGGAAGACATTACATACTGTTACTTTTCAAGAGGAATGTAAATTAGTAAAAATATACAACTAAATCATCAAAATAATAAGCTCTGGTGCTTTATCTGTGTTAACTTGCAATACAACTGCACCAAACCTACTAATCTAAATTATATAAATTACATTTACAATACTTTTTTGGAGTTTTGTAAATAATAGCATTGATATCAAATTATGGTTCCAGTTATTAACTCCATTTAAAATTACAAAAAACTTTTTCAACAACATTCCTAGAGATACCCTTAACTCATGGAAGGGAAACAACTTCATATGTTGGTATTAATGTATGGAAAATCTAATAGTCTGAGATATTAATCAATTAATTAACACATTTAATTTATCAAGCACTGACTGACTAGCTATCAATACACTAATAGCTTATGCAAAAGATGTATGTAGAACAATAGATAATTCCTCATTTAGTTCCATGCCCAAATTTATATTTCATTTATATGGAATAATATATGGAGACTTTAATTGGACAAATTTAATTTCAAACTTATATAAAATTATCATCAACTATAAAATAAAAGCTAATCAGAAATTGTGGAATTTCATCACTAAAGATCATACATTATTGTTATCAAATGAGACCAAAAAAGATATATTATATTCTATAAAGTTAACCTCAAATATACAATGTTGGAAAATCTTTGCATGGAAGCTCCTTTTTTACACTCCAAGTAAAATGGCTACATTTAATAACATGAAGGAAACATTATGTTGGAGGTGTTCATTAAAATGTAATGCAGATTGATCTCATATTATGTATGAATGTTCTTATATAAAGAAATTTTGGGAAGATATTGGTGAATTTTTGCAATCCATTTATACCGATTCTTTTATTTTGTCAAAATTATTCATTCTCCTGAATATATATGAAGCCACTGCAATGAAAAGGAAAAACCGGTATCTTTTTTGGGCTATATTGGCAGTATCAAAAAAATGTATCACAAGAAATGGAACTCACTATCAGTCCAACTTTCGAGGATTTTCTAACTCTATTGAAAGAGGTAGCTTTGTTAGAAATCAAAGTTAAGGAAACGAGAATCTTTCCTAGGAAATGGACCAAGAATCCCTGGGAGAAAGTTCTCTCCCTAATTGAGACAATCAAGATGGTCACAAATTAACCTACATAAGAAGAGAAGTCGCAAGGAATCATCATGTATTTGTCCAACTGTTTGTTTAATAATGTATAATGTCTGTATATGCAATAATGATTTGTATTTCTTATATACAACTGACTTAAGGCCTATGTACATTTGTAAATAGTTACTTAACTTAAATATTTGATTTACAAAATCCATTAACTATTGTTTGTAAAAAATTCTTTCAATAAAATTATTTGAACAAAAAAAAGAAAACATGGCACATCGCTAAGACCTATGGAGCTTGTGTTCTTAGGAGAGCCCCTCAAGTTTTGCTCTGAAGTCATGTAAGGGAATATGGGCATGCTAATATGGAGGGAAAAGTTAGACAGAGATAAGGGTGTAATGTTAGAGCTAAATTTATCAGTTAACATCTTGGCTGTCTCCTCTTGGTAAGAGTATGTACTGCTGTTATATATTAGCCTGGTGCAGTGTGAGGTATTACTTCTAAGGTTTATGATATAGTTATATAAGGCCTTGTGGTTATCCATAACATAGATGAAAATGTTCAGTTTGTACTCATCTCTGTAGGATTTGATTTCACTTCCAAGTGCTTTATCTTAATTAATTTTTAGAAGTTTGTGTATATTATTTATTCTCCTGAACAAAAGGTTCTCACTTTCACTGTGTAGTGTATATACACTTGGATTCCACCACAAATTCCTAAACATATTATTGTATTTCTGTCTACTAGGGCTAATGCCTCGATGCAATTATTTAGGTAAGGATAAGGACTGTCCATGAATGAAGCGGTGTATGATACACAGTCATAGAAAGGGGACAGGTGCTTAAATTTTACTGGGTCATCAGATAGCTGCAATAGGTTTGCCCTTGAACAACCTCTAAAGAAAAAAAGTGTTTGATGGCATATAAAGTTTAATGCTCATAGTGGATATTACTGAGTGGTGGTCAGATTTTACCAGTAATGAGATGGCTACAGGTATGGAGCATGGATGGGTTATATTGGTATGTTTAAACCCCTAGTTAGGATATGAACTAGCTGGTCTAATTAATTAATGTTTAAGAATCTAGGAAGTATTGTACATACTTATATGCTATAGAGTATGTTATCCAGTCAATGGTAGGTTAGTTGACATTCCCCATAAGTAGAGTACTTGGTTCAATGGGGAGGGACTGCAGTTTATTTAGATACTATCTTGTGGGCTGAGGGTGATATGAGGAAGGCATGGTACATGGTTTTGATATAGTATGCATTTTTATTGATGGTAAGTAAGATATGAAGGTGCTCAGTGTTAACTGTCATGTCTTATGAATCTTAATGTGATTTGGCCTCTTAAGAATATGGATGCTTTACCACCACCTACATCATTATTTTCATCTGAGGTGGGTCTCAATGAGTGGTAGACATTGAATGCTGGCACTGAATGGTGCTATTAATACCTTGAAGCTATGTGTTAGTAACAGTTTACTATTGAAATGTCGAATGGCACTACATCGACTGTACTATAGTCGAACATGGAAGCTCGAAAATAGTAATGTCGACGACAAAAAAAAATCTAGGACTGTGTTTTAACATGGGTCGAGGTAGGGGAGATGTTTGTAGTTCTGAATAATACTGAACACCTACCTTGACCCATGTTAAAACCATTCCTAGATTGTTTTTTTGACATCGACATTACTATTTTTGAACTTCTGTGTTCGACTATAGTACAGTCGACGTAGTGCCTTTCGACATTTTAATAGTAAACCATTAGTAACATGCATGTATCTATGTTTTTGAGGATCAGAAAGGCCTGTGAGGAGTATACATTCTTATTCAGGCTACTTGCATTGATCAGAGTTACTCTCATTGAATTTGCTTGACTATATTGGTAGTTTGAGAGAAATAAATGAATGGCTTACCATTAATATGGATTTTATCCCTCAACCAACAAACATTGATGATGGGTTGAGAAGTAAATTGGAGGAACTTGACTATAAACTTTTTAAAATAAAGAAGTTACAGGTCGGAAATATGTATTTTAAAGAGTGTATTTGATCTAGTATAGTTCTGAAGGGTTATGATGATATCCCACTGGCCTTGAAAAGGATTCACTGCTACACAAAGAATTACTTAACCTTTTTAATATACACAGCTATGAGTATATGGAGGTTTTAGTTAAGCACAACACTAAATTGTCTGACAAACTTATCGCTGAGATAAATAATTTGAACAATATAATAACACATGATATTGATTATACATGGTATAGGTTTGATCATGCTACAATTTTTTTCTAGAATAGATGCACAAATTAATAATATTAAAAGTAGAAAATTGAGTAAGCCGGAAAGAGACAGGACTGATTATAACAATGAGGTTGCTTATCCAGACTCTCCTGTATCACAAACTTAGGGGAAGAAGGATTTTACACAGTGTCATCATTTCTAGCACTTGCAGCAAGAACAATCTACATATAACTCTCAATCCAATGAATTATCCAAGAGGAATGAGGAAGGTTATACCCCTTTTCAGGAGTATGATCAGAACTTCCCTCCTTTAAGGCTTTCTGAGAGGATAAGGGAGCAAAACAACAGGAACCAATGTCTGGGACTGCAGCAGAACCAACCCTTGAAGCAACCAATCAGAGCAAACTGATGGAAGGAGAGGAATCATTCTCACTGACTTAAGAACTAGCAAACCAGGGTAGTCCCTCTGAACAAGGGGATGATAATATCATGCTTCCACAGTTTTACGAATGGGTTGGTTCTGCAGACACTGAGGAAAGTCAAAATGGGTGGAATAAGCTGAAGATAAAAACAAATGAAGAAAATGACTTTAAAATTGACAACGTCTCATCTTTTGAGGTGAATATTGACTTAGTGAATTTATTAGCTAAAGGTATGTCATTTGTTCCTACCATGTCCACTAATTTAGGGAACATACTGATTGAATTAAAAAAGTTTACCAGGAAGCTAAATCTTGCTATAATGTTTAATGAGCTCAACCCTGCTATGTCCAGTTTATGCATTTCTAGTACATTTAACCCACCCCTGCACCCCATTCTGCAATCATTTGAAAGAATTTGTGAAATTGATTTAAAGGTACTTTTAGAGAATGGGAATCTAATAAGGGGCAAAAAAATGAAGAAAGGACAATATTACTAATTTAGAGAAAGTGCAGCGGGATAGAATAAGAATCCATGATATAAGGGTGATGAAACCAGACAAAGGGGGAGGGTTAGTTATTATGGAGAAGGCAGATTACTGTAATAGAATGAGGGAGATTTTAGAACAGGACTAACATCAATTAATGAAATGAATAAAGCCTATCAAAGAATTTGATCTGAATTGAATGACATGTTCATTGAAGGGTCTATCACAAATGAATATAATTATTTGAATGTTATGTCCCCTACCACTGTTGCCATATTTGGGATCCCTATAATACACAAGCACATGGAAAACCCACCAATGCACCCTATTGTGGATGGGAGCAGTCCATCACATCTGTGTGTGCCAAATTTTTAGATCATAACTTAAAGAATTTTCTGAAAGAACAGAAACAAGTATGTAAAGACTCCTGGGAATTTTTGAAAAATATTATTCAATTAGAATTCCAGAAAAATTATGTATTTAAAATAGTGGATGTTAAGGACCGTCACACAGTAATTCCTCATGACATATGGGCAGAATGGTTTTGTCAATTTCTGTTACATAAACAAGTGGCATAAGAAAAAAATGTATGAGTGTTTATTAAATATTGTCTTGAAGAATAATTTTATCATATTTGAAGGACAACATTATTTACAGAAAAACGGTGTGGCTATGGGTTCGGCTAATGTTTGCTAATATAGTTACGTCGGAATGGGAAAGGGAATTTATTCTGGAGGGTATGTTTAAAGAATCTTATAGATTTTACGTGAGATACCTTGATGACATTTTTTTTTATTTGGAAGGACAGTAAGGATCAAATACAAGGTTGAGTATTACAAAAGTACAACTTTTTTCAAATTTATATCACAAGTTGAGGAGAGGATTATAACCAATTTGGATTTTCTTTTAGAAAAGGATTATGATGTTAATATGGTAATTCTTGTATATAAAATTTCAATAAACATATTTAAAAAAGGGGGAGAGGTATGTTTTTGGGAAGAATAGCCTGAAGGAACAAAGTCAATAGAAGCTAGGGAGTTACACAATAAACATTACTTCCTGAAATCATTTCAAAGAAAATATTAAAGCTAACTAGGGAAACTGAAGAGAACAAATTTCTTATTAATAATGTTCAACTCAAACAAATTAAGTCAGGAGGTTTGAAAAATGCACAGCCTTAGCAGAATTATATATGTTGTCAAAAAGAAACAGCATATCCTAAAATGGAGAATTCTGGGCAGCATTTGTGTACTAAAATGGAGAATTTAGTTAATAAGAAAGACCTCACCAGTGTACTACACGAGAAAGAAACACAATCCTGTCAGACTTTCAAACCTATTTCTGTTGATTAATAAAGAAAACTAAAGTAAATGGTAGTTTTAGGCATCATGGATGTATGAGTGAGGGAAAAATAAAACTGAAGACAAATTTTATTTAGACATTCCATTCGCAAAGGAAGACTTCATTATCAAAGAATATATACCAGAATGTATTGCAAAGGAATCTGAAATTTCCACTTCAAAATAAACAAGTGAGGAAAATTATCCAAATTTAGCAAATCTAGAAGTGAGCCATATTAACTTCAAAAAAGTTTAATTGTAAGATAGTATCTTACTGAGAGCAAGGAGACTTATAGAACTGATAGTCGGGGTTGATAAAGAAACTACTTCCTACCATTACTTTGAATTAATCAATGATCTCTTATATAGGGCGAGTAAGAACAAAAAAAAAAAAAGAAATTTTACACCATTTTCTGGTATCAAAACCTTGACAATACTTGAGTTATGAAACTTGTATATAATCATGTTCTTGGAATTTACTTGGGAATGGACAAAACTATTACCCATATGTAGCTGGCCAGGATTTATTTATAATTGAACTATCAAAATTCAGTTATTCTTATACAGAATGTTTGAAAGTCGCTGCATTATCTGGTTTCAAAAATCCTTTGATTTAAATGTCTATTAGAGTTTTGCCATTTAAACATAGTTCTATGATCATTTTTGAGATACTGGTGTGATCTAGTATCATCATCACAAATGGTCTAGAAGGTTTGCCACAATGAAACAGGTAAACAGCTAAAAATGTCAGTTTATTATCCAAAGACTAATGGTTTATAAGGAAGTTTAATAAAACATGAAAATTTGTGTTAAGAAAAATAACTGAAGGAGATGGTAAAAACTGTAATCAGTTGCTACCCTACTTGTTTACAGCATGTGAGGTGCTACAGATATTAATGGGGTTTATGCCATTTGAACTCTTGTACGGTAAGCAACCAAGAGGTTGTCCTGATATTGCCAAAGATACCTGGGAAGACAAGAAAACAACATTTAAAAGGGATACATAGTGTGTCCTTAACCTTAGGAAAACTTAGAGAAGTAATGTCTATTGTGAAGAACAGCTCAGGAAATGCAGAAAAGCATATGTAATAGAAATGCTAAAAAATGAGAACTCAACCCAGAACACAAAGGCTTGGTATTTGAGCCATCAGAAGAAAATACATTTTTAGCTTAGAGGCAAGGTCCATTTGAAATCTTGTAAAAGTCATATTAGGTAGATTATCAAGTCAGGCAGACTGGCAAAAGAAGGTCATAACAAATCCACCGTACCAATATGCTGAAAGAGTGGAAAGAAAATGAATCTTCACTAGTAAGTGTGCCTTCTGTGGAAGGTTGGGCGCCGGGCTGGCAACTCGACACTTTAAAACTCTACTGCCAATCATGAGCGGACAGGTGATCCGCTGTGGCAACCCTAACCGGGAAAAGCCAAAAGAAGAAGAAGAAGAAGTAAGTTTTAGCACTGTCAAAAATGTTGTGAAAAAGAAATCCATGCCTACTGTTCAGATAGACAAGTCTTTGTCCAAGACACAAAAATAAAAGGAGTTAGAATTTCTAGACAGAAATAAGGGCATATTTTCAAATCTGCTTGCGAGGACTAACCTGACAGAGTATAGTGTAAAAAGGTGAATTCAGATTCTTACAAACTGCATGAGGCACTATAAGAAAGCAGTGCAGCAATACAGTGAAGGTAGGCCTGTAGAGAAGGAATTCTGCCAAAAAAAAAAATCCAACTAAGAAGCCATGAGTAGTTGTTGAAAATGGAACAGAGGTGTAAAATAGTAGGGTTTGAGAACTCTAATAAAGGTGACAAGACTGGAAGTAAAATAAGTGAAAAATCAGTAGGGTGTAATGACTGTAACAATAAACTTTGTGTTTTCTCTAGAAAGAATATTAAACAATTGTTACCAACAAAGAGTAACTGTTACATGACTTGAACGTATTGCAGCTGGAGCAATTATATGACACAGACTCTTAGCAACAAGAACAATCTGAGAAAGGAAAAACAGAAGCTGCAAAAGTTTTTGTTAAACAATATAGCACTATGGAAGAAATTGTGAATGGCATTGCCATAAGATGCTGCAAAAGCAAGGCTATGTATATAGAAAACCATATTATAATAGACAGGGGACCGGGCAAGCTAAGTACAGAACTTTAGAAGTAACCAAAGACTGTCTGTATTGCTCCCATAATACATATTCTAAATAAACCTTTTACTCACAAGATGAGGCCCTGTTGCCAGAATTTAATTTGGGAAGTGTAGTGGGCAGCTCTAGTTCAGTAAATGAAAAGACTGTGGTTAGTTTTCAGGATAGTGTCATTGCAGCACAGTGTCATTACCTGAGTAATTTATGGCCTTAACAATACTGCTTTTGTACCCTTTTGGTCTGCATTCTCCTGACTATTTCTTGTCTGCTAAGCTGTTAGCAACATGGATCTAATTTATTCCTATAGTTGGACATGCTAAGTCCCCAAACCCCACCATTTAAGTTCAAAATCCATTGTTGAGATAGGTTGGTGTCTATGTAGCATTTTGACTACTGAATGTTTTTTTTTTTTGTGACATAAACATTGTAAAACAATGGCACATTTTAAGTGGTTTGGGTTTAAAGCATTACAAATGCCATAATGTGATATACACAACATGTAAATAATATTTTTGAAGAACAGCTAGCTGATGCCATTTATTAGAAACAGGGGAAATAACTACATGTCATTATGTGACCAATAATGATTTATTTTGGTATGGGGGGTGCCTTTCTTAGTTATGGTATATTTGCCAGTGATTTATTACAGTCTTGAAGATAAGGATCACTGCCTGGAATGGAGTTAAAGTGAAGACTGTTGGTGTGCCTCATTCAGAGATAAATCCTCAAGTCTGGAGAAAAATTTGCAGGAACAACAGTATCCTCTATTTGCTAGAGTGAGAAGAAATATTAAATATGTGTAATAGTGAGCCTGGGGTAACTACTAATGTGACAATAAGTTTATTTAGAGTCTGCAACAAATTAATTTTAGCTGGACCAGAAGTTGGATTTCTAGTTGAACTTTTTACTTGAATATAGAGAAATCTGTGCATAGATGTTTTGGGAGATAGTACTTTTTCAACACATGCTTTGAAACATTGGATAAAGCAACTTGGGAGCAAAACAAAAGCTGAATTTTTAGTTGCTTTCATATCAACTGTGTCACAAAAATACCACAATGTTTATGTAAACCTACAAGCTTTAGAATAGCAAACTGTTTCTTACTCCTCTCTCATACTCCATAATCCTCCGGTCTTTCTATGCTGCTTCTTTATAATCTTGATAATAATGAGAATTTTCCTGCACACCCCTGTTCTCATTTGAATGGATGGGTTACATGCCAGCAGTTCTTCAGAGCTAGAAAGGTGATATTGACATGATGAATGAAAACTGTTTCTCCTTACTCTTTATCTGTAAACTGGGTGAGAGTAACCTTACCCTCACAAAACTTCACATGCCAGGTTGTGGTCAGCAAAGTCTCAGATTCTTTTAATCATTGTTACCCTCAGTTGTGGGTAACTAATATATAACATCTTGTTTCCTTCATTCACTCACAAATTTTGAGTAATAACTGTGTATGGCAATTTTAACCTCCTTGTAATGTAATACAGCATGGTGTCTCAAGCACTTTTTTTTACCAATAAAGCAAAAGCCGGACTATGGTATGGGACAAGGTCCCCTTATATCTTCTGGCTTTGGAGGCAAAGATCTGTGCACTCACTTTATATGGTTTTTACCTTAGGTCTTTCTCTAGTGACCTGGGGAGTCTCCACCAGGGTAACTGCAGCATATCTGTCATTTTATTGCCTTCCTATTCATACCATCTAATTTCTTTAGAAAGAGCTTTGTTTTACCACCAAATAATTTTGCACTTCCATCTTTTTTATTCTCTCCTTGTAGACAGTCATCATATTCTCTTTCTGCTCAGTCTTCTAATAATGCCTATCCAAGAATTCTTAAATTTCTGTACGTAAGTATGATGAACATGATTTGAATTATAGATGTACTTTTAGTATTTCAACTCCATCATTCTTCTTCTTTGGCAATGCTATCTATGAAGCTGGCTTTGGTGGTGCATTTTGTTTTGAGAATTGCAGTGTCATAGCTTACTTTATATCCTGTTTCAAGGATTTTGTTAAAAAACACTGGATATCAGGATGCTGCTCACAAGGGTGCCCACACACACGTGTAAGGGACTCCCTTGCACCCCCCCCCCCCCCCAAAGGGCTGAGGGCTGGCCGGGAGATTAATTTTCTTTTTATTACAAACAAAAACACTTTTTAAGGGCATTTTTCTTTAAGAACAGTCCCGTAGCTTGCTGGTGTGGCTGCAACACATCTGTACATGCAGATGTCTTGTTCTTCCTGCGCTATTTGGCTATTTGAAATTCCTTTTGTTTCTTCATATCAATTCATGGACAATTACATTTGCTGTGTCAAGTAAGGGAATTTAGGTAAGTGTTCAATGCACAGACATCAAGTAAGGGATTTGGTGTGTGCGTGTGTAAAACACCCCTGTTAGGTATACCTTGTGCTTAGTGTTACTCAGGCTCAAACCCTGTACCTTGGGTACAAGGAGTAAGAGCCTGAATTCTCTACCCATACCACCACTTGCTTGTGATTTAAGGAGTTGAGTCCATAGCTGTCAACTGTCCAGATTTTTCACAGAATATTTGGCTCATACTTTTGTTCTGTTCCTCTTAGAATTTGTGGTTTTCTGGCAAATCAGTGAGAAATGACTTCACTAAATAATGATAGACATTTAAGTTTCAGTCTCTTTCAGGAAATGCATGGTAACACAAAACATTTTATTCTAGCAACTTTCTAAGATTATACAATCAATGTTTAAAATGTGTCCTTGGTTTTGGCCCCCAGCCCCCGTATAAATTTTGGCTTTTTCCAGACTTCTTGTGCTGCAAAGTTGAGAGATATAGTTGAGTCTCAAGTGGATATTACATGGAGCTGAAAGCTTCAGGGAAACAGAGGTTTAGCGCTGCTTATGGCAAGTCTGTTTGTCTTGTTAGTAGCACAACAGGTTGTATACTTGCATTTGATGCAGAAGGCTGTGAGTTCTGCTCCCACAGTATGTAGATGGATTGTGGATACTGTACTGTGTTGTATTTTAAAGGGGGTGGATGCTGCAGTCCTGAGAATGTCCTCCTTTGGAGGAGATACCTAGTAACTATGAACCTGTTATCAGTTTGCCATCCATTCCTTATTGCAATATTACAAGCTTATCAGTTTTTTAATGTAACATAGGCAATTTATTCTTCAAGGGCCACAGGCACTTTATTTATAGATGAAACAATGAAATATAAAATGATTTGCTAGGAGCAACCACTTCATTAGTTATAGATCTCTTTAATGTGGAATTATTTAGATGACTTTTACTTCTGCAGAGATTGTGCATATTACTGATATTGGTGGATTGTAATGACAGATGTTTGAATAGACTTTTATGATATAAATTGTTCTGATTTTGGGCAGTATTGCCATTGTTGGTTCATCCATTTTATTTCATTGCTTACTAGAAAAAAATGTTCAAAACAATACATTTAAAACACAGTCTAACAAGTGTGTTTCTCATAAAATTTTGTTTTTTCTGGCAAATCATTGAGAACTGAAGTCAGAAAATAATGGCAGACATTTGAGTTTTAAACTTCATATCCTTAGAAAATGCATACTAATGCAAACCTTGCTGTTCTATCTGTGTGTGTGTGTGTGTGTGTGTGTGTGTGTGTGTGTGCGCAAGCATGTTTATATATATATGTGTGTGTGTGTGTGTGTGTGTGCGTGTGTGTGTGTGTGTGTGTGTGTGTGTGTGTGTGTGTGTGTGTGTGTGTGTGTGTGGACTTGTGATTCTCAATATACTGTGCAGACTGTATAAACATAGTAAACTAAGTTTTTTACAGACTTGTGGCTCTCATACTTCAGTGTACAAACACAAACACACACACATATGTGTGTGTGTGTGTGTGTGTGTGTGTGTGTGTGTGTGTGTGTGTGAGAGAGAGAGAGAGAGAGAGAGTGAAATGTCCTAGTTAGAGTTAGCAGGTGGAATTTATTTTCAAGTGCATTTTCAAGGAATTGTGAACTTCAAGGAAAGAGAAGTTTACTGCTGCTCATGCTGTCTGCTTAAAATGTGCAACTGTTTTGTTTAGCAAATGGTATCATATTGTGGTATAGAATTTTAAAGCAGTATTTATAGCACAGCAGGTAGCATGCTTGCACCTTGATGTAGAGAGTTGTAGGTTCTAATCCCACAGAATGTCGATTTGTACTTTAAGGGGGTGGGGTGCCTGCTTTTGGATGAGATGCCTAGTAACTACGAACCTGTTTTTTAGCTTGCCACCCATTTTCTATTGCCATATACCAGCTTACCATTTTTAAAGTAACATAGGAAATTTATTATATGAGGGCAGCAGGCACAGAATTTGTAGATGAAAAACTGAAATATAAAGTTGTTTTCTAGGAACAACCTCCTCATTAGTTTCAGATATCTTTGATGTGGAATTATTCAGATGACTTTTACTTCTGCAGAGATTGTGTATATTGACTGATATTGGTGGATTGTAATAACAAAATTTTGAGTGGCCTTTTATGGTTGAACTATTCTGAATTGGGCAGTTTGTCATTAGTGATTCATATGTTTTGTTTCATTGCTTACTGGAAAAATGTTTAAAACTGTAAATTTAAAACACACTCTAACAAGTGGTGCTGTATTATACAAGGGATATAATTCAATTATATATTATAATTAATACAATCAGGAAGGTGAATCAAAGAACTTTTGCACTGCCCTAAAAATGAGTGCAAGGGGCCTATGGTTTAACAACACCCCAAAGGTAAACTTAATCTGCCACTGGCCAGATGCATTTTGTTTTGAATGCGGGTTTCAATGCTGTTTCAGTGAATCTGAGTTTCAAAGGTGGAGAAGCTTTAATGCTAAGTCTGTTTTCATTGTAAGACTATTGCTTTGTTTAGCAAATGGCTATCAGTGTTTGTGCTATAAATTTTGAAATAAAAGTTGTAAATTAAATCCAAATATCTGTAATCATTGTAGAAGTAAAGCACACTGAGAGTTTTGAACAGTGTTTATGGCAACAGGGGAGAAATAGCCAAGTAATGGGATACTGGAATGGCTACGTGGTGGTGGGGGGCTGTGTAGGGACACTTTAGGTTTGCACTCTCTGCAAAAAATTCTGCGGGCTCCCCCTGGCTGCTCACCTTTTTTCTTTCAGAATGATCTACCAGTAAGATCTCTCTCTCAGCAGTGGATGGATGGTGAAAATGAGGGTTTTGTCATTTTTATAAAACAGATAATAACATTCCTTACTTGGAGACCTCTCTGCATGTCATCAGGTTACCTACACCATCAGAAGTCCATTATCACCCCAGTAAAGAGATTACTTTTAGTGGGGGTCTGTTGAATAGACTGGTAAAGGTGTTTGAATGATATAGATATGGGGTTAGCATGTGGGAACTAGTCCCTGCTTCTTGAATTACCTGTTCTGTGGAAGAATTGGAGGACACTCAGACCCTTGTGAAGTTCTTTGTAAACACTAGGCCTAAAAGAGAGGACTCATCTGCATATGATTACAAGAATATTGTGCATATTTTAGTGGCTGCATAGAGGACCTATACAGGCTGTATAGTTCAGTCTCAAAGTCACTTGCTGAAAGACAGTCTTATGATTCTGGAAAAAGAAGCACTGCCTATCAGTTTTGGATTTCCACATGCTCCAGTTACCACCAGACATATTGATAATCATTCTCTGTGAACCTGACAGTCAAAAACTTTGTTGTGCTATAATTAAAAATCCATATTTCACCTAGATATTTAATTTTCAACATGGAAGTGTCAGATAAGTTAATGACCCTATGCATTCAGATGCTTGCATCCAGATTTGTATATTTATCAGTGTTCTGTATGAAACATTTCCTGTATGTGCAAAAGAAGCTACATATAACACAGCCCCCCCCCACACACACACACACACACAAAACAACAACAACAACAATGGACAATGTCCTAAATAAAGCAATTTGAAAAAAATGGGTAAACTTCTACACAAGTGGCATTTTGGTGCAGAGAATAATGCAGCATGACAAAACTCCTCATTCATTCCTCCTACTTCTTTACCCAATCCTCTGCTAACCTCTGATCTCCCTACATATTCACCAATATATTTTGTAAGGAGGTTAACACGAGTATATTTGCTGTGCTAAGCATTTTCTCTCTGGGCTGTCCCCAATATACTTTGTCAGTTTGCTTATGCCTGTCATGTTTACATTGTTTGTGCCTTATATGCAATGTTTTTTTTTTCCTTATGTTTTTCACCAATGATGCTTTTCATCAGTTTTTATTGCATTATATTTTTAAGATATTCTGAATTCTCTGGAACTTTTCTCCCCAGATCTCTGTTGTAAAAGAGCTCATCCACTTGTGCTTTCTGGTCAGATAAATAAATAAATGTATATATGGGTTTATGATGTTTAGCCTTAGTTATAATAGCAATATAATTGTGAAGTGAAGACCTTAACCGTTATACCAGCTGTCAATCATGCAGCTGTAGTGTCCTTTATGCATGACTCTGTGCAAAATAATTGCTAAATTGCTTACATAACTTTGCACATGAACTGGAGTTTATTTTTATGCAGGATTCTGCTGAAGTAAGCTACAGCTCATGTAAAGGATCCTATAAACTGGATTTTATGTTCTGTATAGTGCACAGTATGAAGTATGATAGAAGTTTTACATGGACCTTTGCATGAATCATTTATCTGGTCCTACAAAAGACACAATACATTATAATGGATTCCTACATGAAGCACAGACCCTGTTTTGTGCCATATCATGACTGATACAACCTGGTAGTTGGGCTTACCTGTACACAGATTCACTTTGAAGGATTTCTCAAGCAATGCTTCTGTTCTTTGTACATCAATACGTGATAGTATGAGAGGGGGGTTTGTGCAGAAGCTTACATAAGGAGAGCTACTGATGCAACTTGACCTGTCAAATGAAACCATCCAAGTGTCACAGACAGGACCCTTCCAAAAGGAAGATGCTGTTTTCTGTGAAGCCCGTTGTAAAGCATTATGCATCGACAATACTATAGCCCATATGACAAATTTACCTACTGATCATACACATAGGTTAGGATAAAATATATAGTTATTTTAGTTTAGACATTTGCCAGTCAAGTGTGTCCTGATCAAAACTCGTCCCTTTCAGGTATAATTTGAGTTAAAGCTAATAGCGTACAATAGATTAATTAAATGCACAAAAAGACGAGAACTTTTTCAATATGTTCAATAGTAATAAAATGGGGACTAGAACATGCGTAATATGCATACAGAGGTTCATGCACTTAAAAAAAGTATGCATACATGGGCATTAGTTAGTTCCTATAATAGCACACTATCTTTGTTAGGAGTAGAATCTTTTGTTTAGCTGTAGAAACAAAGGCATCAAAGATAACAATAGCATCTGGTATAAGCCCATTTCAAAAAATACAGAGTAAATTACAGGTCCACTGCAGTGTACAGCACAAAATTATGTTCTATTATATAGAAAACGCATGTTTAGCCAAACTGTTGATATGTGCAAAACTCCCATTGCAGTATGTCAGATAATGTTAACACAAATGGTATTTTCACTCATGCACATGTACATGACAATGAGGCTGGATTCGATGTAAGACAAAGTCTGCACAATTTGATACCAAGCAGTCTCATGTTACTCAGTATAGCACCGTATAAATTATATTTGTGTTCAGCCTTTCAAGAGATAGCAAAAGTAGAACATGAAAGGCTTAAACAAAGTTTAATTATGCCTATTTCTTTCTACCAAAAGTGTCACAAGTCCTGCTCACACTGCTAATTAATTTCGCTCCAAACAGACTGATTTTATTTAAATGAGGTGACATGTTCATTAGCACACCTGAGCTCCTGTTCTTCATTCAAAATACCAAGGCTGAGAATTGTGACATCTGCAGGAGCCCGACGTGTTACCAAATATTGAAGATGCTGATGTCGGCTCACTAATTAAAGTTAGGCTGTGAAACTGACTATACATTGCCTCATTTCCATACCTTCCTCCCCAGCTCAAGTTTGGAGGTGGGGGAGGGCTCAGCTGCACTTTCAGAAGTATGTGAAAATGAAGTTAATAATCCAACAATCTGTTTTTCTTTGCAAACACCTATCCTATAGAATTTACACAACATTTTCAACATATTTTGTTATATTAAACTTAACATCATTCATTAACCAGAATCACTGGCGATGTCATCCATAAATCATTCTTAAGGGCTGAAATTATTTTTATCATAGACACATATTCATGTATTTATATAAAAAAATATGAACAGTACATTTTCTTAGATATGCGTACAGATTAGATAGGCAGCTTAATTAAATGCATTGTTGTACCATAAATAACACTACATAATTGCTGTCACCCTTACAAGGTTATAGTACCTCTGTTAACCAATGCATAGTTATCCACAATTAAGTAATTCATTTATTTTCTTATCCAAACAATTTATCAGAGAATAAAGGGTGAAAGTAGAAGTCATGACAGTGAAACAAATGGAGAACAATAGCCAGCATTATAAAATTTACATTTTGCCTTCAAGACTGCAAGACAGCAAAAACCATAAAATGAGACAACATGCTTCAGGAAAAGAAGAATGATGAAGAAGTAATATTAGCAGTGTTTAGGAAAGACACATGTACAAAATAAAATGTTCAGGGTTTAAGGAGACAAACTGGGGGTGTTAAAAACCTTTGTTATTCCAATTTGGAGAAGGATAGCTGATTTAAGGAGTGGTATTAAAGCAGAGAAGGCATATACATTCCATCTTAGCGTAGCCCAGACTCACAAATGGTGGAGTTTAGACAGACATTAGACTAACAAAGCACAGCAACAGTATGCATAAGAGGGAGGTGCAAACGACTGCGTGACCTTCAAATCTCTGAATTCATTCTTGAGTAATGAATAGCCTACAACGTCCATTCATTCTTTTAAGCACAGCTGAACATAACTTTCAGTTGTAGAACAGGTCCCTCATTAAGGCTGTTGACATTTTCTCATTGATTCCATCCTGTGGAACAGTACTTCACTGACAAACACTTTCACTTCCGGATGACCTTTGTAAACAGAACATTTGCCCTTCCCTCTTTTAAATCATTGTAAAGAGGATTTTTGGCATTGTGCATTTAAGCTTCTAGCCTATTATCAAAGTAGAATAATACCCCTCAGATCATTTGTGTTCTACTGCACTTAAAGATTGTGTGATTTTTCTTTTTTTTTTTTTGCGAGTCTCTGATGAATCTGAGTCACCCAATGCTACAATGAAATGAGATTTAGAATAAACAATACATAAAATCACATTCAGCTCTGCCAACATCATGATCGTGGTCTAATTTTAAACAGCTTTTGCAAGCAAAGCTAATTTTGTGCTATCTGTTCTGAGTTAGACACTTTTAAATGCAGATACTTACACTATGTGCACAAAGCACAGAAGCTGTCTGACTTCTTTTATGGAGATTCTCGTCAAAAATTTGAGAGAAACACCTGCTGTCATGTGACTTTCAAGATAGAAAATGCTACACATTGTAACAGAATCAAAAAAAGCAAGCTAAAGTTTCAGTAATATCTGTAATAACTAAAGTTCACACTAATATCTTGGACTGAACACATATAACTTGGGGTGTGGGTAAGGGTGACTTGACCCATGATATGAAAGTTGGAAGTAGGTACTGATTTCTGGATTTCTATAAGGGCTTTAAATATATATTTTTAGAAACTTCTTTTAAGAATGTTGCAAAGAGCCAGCTATTTTATTTACATATGAGTGGATATTATGAGAGGCCAAGCCTCCTACAGTTATTAGCACATATAACTAGAAATTGTAGGGTGCCATGGCTCCTAGCTTGGTGCTCAAACAAAGTGCTTCATAGAGAAAAATAAAATGTGTGACTTCAGTGGATTAAAGCCACGTGTAATAAGAAAGCTGAATCCTTTAAACCTGCTACATACTGTGTCAGTCATTTGACCAGACAAGTACTTCAGGGTTATCCATGAAAAGAGTCAGCATTACCTAATGAAACAAATGTGTGTGTGTTCATTCTTCATTTCTCTCAACTTTTGTATTTTACCAAAGTCACAGTTATTAATAGTTCTGAAACAATAGTTTTCTTTAGCAACATTATTTCAAATCCACAATGAAATGTGTGATGACTGGATAAAGGGTTCATTAAACTCTTTTTTAGTAGAAACAGGTTTGTTGTTACTACAAGACATGCACTGCTTTTAGAAATACTATGCATTTGTTTATCAGGATGTTGACTTGTACACTAATTAAATGGCCAGTACAGAGAGTATGGTTGTACATATTTAATGATGTATATGTTGTACTCAGTTCAATCAGTCCAATTAATCTTGAAAATGTTGTGAAGTTCTATTGAATAGCCCTGAACCATTATAGCCACTTATGGCTTAATGAATTAATGAATTTTAAGCCTTGAAAAAAACTTTTAAAGCACTACATATGCAGCAACAGTCTATTGGTACAAAGTAAACTCTCATCAGTAAAAAAGAGTGACCTGAGTTAATTTAGCAACCTAGGTGTCAGGACACCAGATGGGAGTATGACATTAAATGACAAGACACCATCTTAGCTTTCTTGGCAGAAATGGCAGTGAGATTTTATGCCAGATGGATTTGCTGGAAATGCACACTGCATTCACCAAACAATCAGTATAGAATGGGCTCAACAGATGTCCAGATTGTGCACATGTATGGAAAGTCTAGTGCTTTCTTTATTGACATCTTTATACATCATATGCTTTGTACATCATATGCTGGTGGGAATGAAAAACTACTCTGAGTGAAATACAAAGATATAGCAAAGCAACTGAAAGTAGCAAGACACCCTCCTCGAGGAAATGAATAGGTATTGGGAAGTGTTCTGTGCTTGAGATCAGCAGAGAGGAGAGGAGAGTGGAGTTAAGAAAGACTACACAGGCAATATGGACAAATTTGTAACTTCATTTTAAATAGCAAACATAAGTCAGAAAGACTAGGTTGCATAGGGGAAAACAGTAAATGTCAGTGATGTAATGAGAAAGCTGCGATATAAATGCTACAGAGGGTATTAAAGTGAGAAAGAGAGAAAGAACAAAAAGGAGAAATAGTTAACTTGAGTCAGTTAAGAAATGTGATCCTGTCTGTTGTAAATGGACAGTAAAGAAAACTGGAAAATACAGGTAATAATAAAAATAATTAATTGCTTAGTTTTATTTTTAGGTTCATAGGTTCATAGGTTCATACTAGGCTATCTGCCCTAGGGCATTTATAAGCCTAGCCAGAATGTGTTTGGCTTTCGCCACCCATTTTAAATTAATTTTGCTATGCCCTTTTTCGAGGTTAGTATACTGTGCCTCTGTCTAACAGTGACACAGAAGTGATACCCAGGGTAAACCTACGATCTCCCATCCACTCATCAAGATTCCTCTTGAAGAGAGTCAATGAGGGACTCTGGCTAATTTGGACTGGGATTTTATTCCAGAGTGAAGGGAGCCTCTGGGTTATGAATCTGTCCCTCCAGCATGTCCTATTTATTTCAGTGCTGAGGTTCAAATCTCTCGAGCATGTAGCTCGATGGGATTTGGATTTTTTGAGGTGCAGCATATCCCTTAATTCCGGGTTGGACATGGCTTTATACATCTGGCACAGGTCGCCTCTGAGCAGGCGGTATGCCACTGAGTAGAGCTGGAGTTTCTTTAACCGGGCAGCATATGGCATCTGTTTGAGCCCTTTGATCCTCTTGGTGAGGTACTTTTGGGGTCTTTCCAGTTGCTGCAGGTGTTTGGTAAGGTACATCCCAAAAGGGACATTGTACTCGATTATGGGCCTGATGAGGGATGAGTAAAGAGGCACAATGACCTCCCCTAATCTAGATGTGAATCCCTTCATGATTAGGTGGGCTATATAAAATGTTTTTCTAACCACTTTGGCCACGTGGTTGTCAGATGAGAGATTGCTATCAACTTGGGTCCCCAGGTCCCTAATTACTTCTTCTGTACTTAATGGATTATCACCTATGTGGTAATTTGTGAGCACTTTGTTTTTGCCAAAGGAGATGACTATACACTTTTTGGCATTTAGCTTGAGGCCATGGCTCCGGCACCAGTTGTCTGTTTCTATGAGGCCCTTTTGCAGGATGCTTGTGTCAGCTGGAGAGTCGATTATGGTGCCCAGTTTGCAGTCATCTGCGAACTTGGTCAGCCACAGCCCTTCTGTGTTGGCCTGTACCTCCGAGAAATATATACCGAACAAGAGAGGTCCCAGGACTGAGCCTTGTGGGATGCCACTTGTAACTGGTTTGGAGTCTGACATGGTTCCAGCAATTCTAACCATGTGGGTTCTGTCCTTGAGCCAGTTTGCAACCCATCTAGTGACATAGGGGTTTATATTTAAGCTGGTGAGCTTATCTATAATGCCCAAGTGGGGTATTGTATCGAAGGCTTTTGCGAGGTCCAGATAGGCTGTGTGAACCACCTTCCCTTTGTCAGTGGCCTTGGTGACTGTTTCAAAGAAGTCGACCAGGTTTAAGAGGCAGGATCTACCCTTAACAAAGCCAAACTGGGTAGGATCCAATGTCTGTAGGTCCCTAATATCTTTATTTATGAGGTCCATGATGAGCCTTTCCATAGCTTTGCAGACCAAGCTAGTCAGGCTTATGGGGCAATAGTTTCCAGGGTCCATTGAGGCACCACCTTTGTGGAGAGGGACCACTGTTGCTGTACGCCACTCTTTGGGTACATATCCTGTAGTAAGGCTGAGATTGAACAGTAGTTTTATGTTTGGGTTTAGCTCTTCTTGGAGTTCATGTAGGACGCAGCCCGGGACACTGTCTGGTCCCACTGATGCTGTGTTTTTTGCTTTGGAGAGGGTGGCTCTTACCTGAGCATCTGAGATGTCAGGGAGGCAGCACTCTGCTGGGATAGATATTTGCCCTTTTGGTGGGGAGGGGGGGGAGTTTGCGCTGAACCTGTCAGCTAGGATGTTGGCAATGTCTGTGGGTTCGGTGTATTTTTTGTCATTTTGGACTAATTCTGAGCATATCTGGGAATTCCCACCCAGGTTCCTAACATAACTAAAGAAAGCCTTGTGATTATCCTTAGTTTCCTGTGCAATTTTTCTCTTGAAGCTGGCCTTAGACGATTTTATGAGTGCCCTTAGTTTTTTGTTAATACTGATCAGAGATGCCTTCCCTTTTTGGGATTTTGCTCTATCATGTAGTAGATTCCTCCTTCTATTGTACAGTTTGTTTATGGCTGGGGTCCACCAGACAGGACGTCTGATTTGGAGGATTGGGTCTTGGTTTTATTTGGGATTGCATGATCCATGCATTCCTGAAGGTGTTCATAGAATGCATTTATAAAGGATTCTGCGGTCTGGGCTGTATTTTCCACAGGCCCGGGGGCTTTGAAGGATTCCACCTCGGTTTTGAGGAGTGTGAAATTTGCTTTAGAGAAGTTTTTCACTGTGGTTTTCTGGGCAGGGGGTGGAGGTCGGGATGTGAATATCCAGTGAGATCAGTTTATGGTCTGATCTTACCAGTGAGGGATACACTTCTGGTCTGGAGCATAGAGTCCCCATGTTGGTGATGATCAGGTTCAGTATGTTTTCCCCTCTTGTGGGAGTGGTAACAAGTTGTTCCATAGCATTTAAGTTTATGAATTCTAGGAACATTTGGGCTAGGGTGTTGGAGCTAGAGTAATGCTCCCAGTCTATGTTTGGGTAGCTGAAGTCGCCCAATATAATGGTGTTTGGAGAGACCTTCATATTTTCCAGTGTTCTCAGGAAGGCTGAGTGGGGTTCCTGGGTTTGGGAGGGTAGTCGGTAGTAGGCTATAAACTGGAAGGCAGTTTTACCCACTGTTAGTTGCACATGGATAGTCTCTGATGCTTCGTGCTTTGCCACCAACCTGGAGGTGTGGGTATCTTTGATGAATATCGATACTCCCCCTCCTTTTGTGGTTCGGTCCAAGTTTTGGGGCCGAAAAGCATGGTATGAGGTATAACCTGGTAGTGCTGGGGTGCTCTCGGGAGCCCTGAACCAGGTTTCTGTTACTGCACAGATATCAATGTTCTCCATGCTAAGGAGAGTTTCAAGTGCGTGCATCTTGAGGTTTAGACTTCTTTTATATTTCTAATTGCTGATTTTAATTCATCTTATTAATTTAAAAGAGAATAGAATGTAAGGTGTTCTACATAAGGTGAAGCACACAGCTATCTTGTATACAAAGGGTCCGAAAAATAAACAGCTGTGCTTACTTGATAACACAATAGGTAGAATCTGACTGCTGGAATGGGAAAACATTGGAATGGAGGTCAAGTATGACTGAGCAGTGCCATGCATTTTCAGTAGAAACCCCAGGGTTTCTAAGACATAAAGAAATACAACACTCAGGACTTATACAAATGAAGCAGACAATTGCAACATTGAATTGCAAACGATTATAGTAAAACTTCTACAGAAATATTTGTAATTGTGTAATACAGCCAGTAACAATAATGCTAAATGGCAGACTAGAGAACAAAAATGCTATACATGTAAGCAAGTATTATCCCATTTTCAGGTAGGGGGTTAAGGTTCATCCATAAAAGTAGTACTGGCACCTCTGTGGTATGACATGATAAGCTCATGTCAATGGCAAAAGCCATTTTAGCAGTAGATCAGCAGCAGTTTTATATAATATCACTAAATTTGCCACTTACCTCCCCAATTGCACACACCACTGCACAGCACAATAGCAAACCAAATGACTTAAACTGTGATAATTGAAATTAATACCAGCTGACACAGCAGTACATACTTTCTATATACTAATAGTAAGGAAAAGTAAAGTGTGAGTTGTCCAATAGTTAGAGAAGGAAGCATTTACAAGGTTACAATGTTGGTAAACTAAAGTCCTTATAGCTATATGTGTCTAGAGTCAGTTGTACACATTCACCAACAACTAGGGATTTTTGCGAAGGAGAATAAAGCTGAGGCTTTCCAGTTGCTGTGGGACAAGAACATAACCATTATTTGCTAAGGTGTGTGAAATGGAGTGCTTAAATGCCTTCAGAGAGGAAGCATACCATACAAAGTTCAGCAGAGTGTTTCAGTGTTTAGTTACGTGGATGGAGTACAGAGTCTCCATATGAACTGTTATGTGTTACTTTGCAAACCAGGTTTTAATTGGTGGGGCCACTATAGTAGATTAATAGTAGATGGATTCTTTTATAGAAAGCAAAGGATTTTATATGAGGTTATCAACTGATGGTATAAAAAATATTGGACAGTTTAAGTCATTTGATTTGCTATTGTGCTATGCAGCGGTGGGTGTAATTGAGGGAGGCAAGTGGCAAATTAAGTGATATTGTGCAGAACTGCTATGATATTGCTAGTGAATTTGTTGGTCGGTAAGAACTGATGAGGCATAATGGAAGCTTGAAATAAAAAAAAGCAAGAGCTGTACTTAATTGTGCTGCAGGAGTTAAGAATGTTTTTGCTCTTTAGAGTAGCCGAAATCCGTGGTTGTTTTTTTTTTGTTATGCATATGGTGATCAAATTTCAGGTGTACGTGTATAGGTATTACTGCCTATTGCAACTCCTAAGACCTTTGTTTAGGATACTATTTCTATTTTAGTTTGGTTAGCTGATGTAATGGAAAAGGTTTTGTGCATTGTTTGTCTAGAATATGGCAAGAATATCATTAGTTTAGTTTTGTCAGGTTTAAGACATAGTTGTGATGATTTGAGCCATTGTTCAATTGATGTGAAGGATTGGGGAGTTATAGACTGGAATTGTGAGTAATCTGCCTCTGTACATATTAATTAGGAGTGATTGGCATATTTGATTCTGGCTTGCTTTGTGGCTTGAACAAGTCTGTATGAATATGTTATTTAATAGTGGGCCTAGTACTAAGCCTAAGGGCACTCTTGCAGTTACTAACAAGGACTCGGAGAGTGTGTGTACCCATTTTACACATTGTGTTCTTTGGGTTAGGTAGGTGATGAATACATTTATTTACAGTCTTTGAAGTTAAAATGTTGCAGGATGGTGTGAGAAACCATATCAAAATCCCTTGACGGGTGTAAGAACAAGGACATGACGTCCTTTATTAAGATTCTGGCTGATTGTGTTTGGGAATGATAATAGTGTAGATTCAGTGCTATTGGTTGGACTACTGCTGTGTTGTACTGAAGATAACATATGGTTTTCTGCTTGATAACTGACAACCTATTTATGTAAGCATCTTTCTAGAGCTTTTGTGAGTGGTGATAAGATAGCACAAGTGGTTATAGTTTAATAATTTTAGGGATGTTTCTCCTTTGTGAAGGGGGATGACATTGTTTTCACATTTTGGGGATATATAACTCACATACTCAGTTATTTAAGATATACTATAGAATGGGCAACAACTCTGAGGAATTGTGCTAAGAGATTATCTGGGGAAAATATTTTTTTCTAACTCCTCTTCCTGACAGCCCTCCCCCCATGACCTGCAAGTCAATTTGTTATTCAGAGGGGCAAGAACTATCACCTGCCCATTCATTCTCCCCTTGAAGTGAGAGCTGATTACTAGGCCATTATCCAGGCAGGCATCGGTCCCCCAACTCCTGAAGCTTCTCCCACCCCTCATCAACTTCTGAGGACACAAGCATTGCTGGTCTATGTTAGAGGAGCACGTAAGCTTCCCTGCATGACTGACCCATGACATATTCCAGTATATCCCTCTGGCCCAGACTTTGTGAGTCACATCATCCAGAGCTCCCATTAGATATTGCCCAGGCAACAACCCATGCCATTCACTCCCATCCTCCTGCCCTACTCCCTCCAGCTCTTATGCCCATTTTACACAAATTGTCTAGGTCACAACTATGGGTTTCTCCCTAGTGCCATGGGATTTTATATTTTTGAAATAGATTCTTAACTGTAAACTCATATACTGGTTGTAATGAGAAATCTGGTGTGTTGTTGTTTGTTGAGCGTGAAGAGTTATTAATAGTTTTTTTTCTGTTTAATGTGAAATATTTTGTTTTTGAAGGAGTCATTTGTGGGATTGATAACTAGGTTATGTGTTTTAAGGAGGATTTTGGGTGTATTATTATGGCATGATGTTGTAGCTGCTGTCAACAGAGGTGAGATTTTGTTAGGATTTTTTCCTGGTTTTAGAAAGTGATTTATGTAGTCAAGAAATGTTTAGGAATTTGTAGTGTGATTGTTATAAGTTGTAATAGTAGCTTTTTCTTATTATTTGTAATCCTTGACATGGCTACATTTCTTAATTGTTAATACATTTGATTGTTATTGGTTGTTTTGTTTTTCTAGTTTCCCAGGTTTTCCCACTCTCTCATGCATGCCTTGTTTTGTTTATTGGGTTAGTCACAAACAGGGATTGATTTTATTCTGTTGTGTTCTCTGTAGGGCTATAGAATTTAGTATATTTTGGAAACTTGAGTTGAAGGATTGTATTATATCATCTAATGTTTTTAGGAGGACCCATTTACATTGTCTTAGTAGTGATGAGAATTTGGAAAGATTAAATCAGGAGGGATTTCAATCTGTACTATACCAAGTGCTACTGTTTACCTTAGAGTTGCCTCAAACTATGAATGTGGGGTGATGGTCACTAATAGAGTCAGGTGGTATGGAATCAGGGTAGAGGTTAACTCATTACAGCCAAGTTTTGCTCCAGGTGTTTCTGCAGTTACACCCTACTGATGCCTTTAGGCATCAAATATTGCTTGCCCATATTTGCATTAATAATTCAAAAAAATTGTGCCATATACTGTACAAAGTATTAAAAGACTGCATTTTAAAGCATATATAATGCAAACACAACTGTATTACTATTTGATTTCTACTAGTGCAGAATAAGAAATGTTAATTGTTATTCATATATGTATATATATATATATATATATATATATATATATATATATATATATATATATATATATATATATATATATATATATATATATATATATATATTGTCATAAATTTCATAGTTTTCTAAATATCTCGACAACCAAATAGCATAGTCAGAACTGTTTAGCCTCATATGAAAGCTCTCAGCTGGATGAACAAAATACTGCTGACAGTATGTGTGTAACTTAGGTGGTTGCTGAAATAGTTAAGTTGTTTACAAAATATTATTAACTTAATACTTACTGTGTTTACTGTGATTTAAAACATCCAGTTTAAGGCCTTGAATCTAAAGAATGCAACCAGTATAAAAACAATTTGGGCAGAAGAGTTTGTCGTTTACACTTCTACAGTAACCCCTATGGTTCCAGAAATATGAAAATTTGTTTGAAATGTGAGGGCATCATTTGATTCTATCAAAAAACTTAGGTTCAGATCATTGGAAGTAACAGGACAAACTTTTGGAGCTCCATTGGAGGGAATGAGTGAAAATAGCAAGAACTCATGGCTGGGTGTGGGTAATACTGGATTTACCCATGGTTGGTTTGCCTCATGACCTAACAAAGCCAACTCAACTGTGGCTACATCCTGCATTACCCACACCCAGCAGGGGGTTATTGCTATTATACAATG
The DNA here is from genome assembly GCF_019279795.1 of Protopterus annectens. NCBI lineage: Eukaryota > Metazoa > Chordata > Ceratodontiformes > Protopteridae > Protopterus > Protopterus annectens. The sequence goes on from NC_056733.1 coordinate 1,710,827,314, forward strand.
ACATTATTTAAGAAAAAAAGTTACTTACTTTTCTTAAATGATGTCCTTGTATAATGATGGTGTGCTGCTCTTCTGCATTTTTCCATGGTATCCTGCAGCTTTCTTGATGTACTGCACATGTGTATGGGACTTATGTTCCCTTGTTTATGCAGTACATCAGTGCTGTATAAAGGAATCAACAAAGAAAGGAATATCTCCATTGCTTTCTTTTGTTTTTAATTAAAAAAAAAAAGAAATGAAATCAGCAAACTTTCAACATATGGGAGAGACAGGACAGAGAAAATATAAGGATAATCCGGTACATTTCTCTAGTTTTGTATAACCTACCTGACTATCCTTGTTTTTTCTCTGTCCCATCTGTCTCATCCATTTGAAATCTCTGGTTTTTGAAAGTTTATTTTATTTTTTTAAATAAAAAAATGAACAGTTTCCGTAGCATGTATTAATAGAAAAAAGTCTGGGCGACCCGATATTTTTCCATTGGTATATGCTCAATTTACAATTTGCACAATGTTTGGGCTGACCAATCAGCATGCTTGTTTTTGAATGTTAATGGCCAGTCATTGTTTAATATTCATCCTAAGGTACCTTTTTATTGTTGGGTTTGTTAATTCTTGATGCTGTTTGAATTCTTGATGCTGTTTGAATTAGTTGTGTGAAATTAAACATGTTTTCTGTTTGCTAATGGAATCAAGTGATATGCTAGGGTGTAGAATTTTTTCATGGTAGATAGATGTTAATATCCATTCTAAGGTACACTTTTTGCTGCCGAGTTTGTCAATTCTTGCTGCTGTCTGAATTAGTTGTGTGAACTTAAACAGGCTTATGCTTGGATAAGTACAAATCTATTCTTAAAGTTCAGCCAAAGGTGATAGCACAAAGATCTCAGTTGTGGGAAGGGGACATACCAGTAAGAATCCATACATTTTGATGAATACCACTACCACTCACTATGAAAGCAGGCCGTGACTGTAATGTTAAGCTGGAAGAAGGAGAAGATTTTTAAAGGACATGTAAAAACGGTAATTGAATAAGAGTTGAAGCTGTCAGACAATGGACTGAGTGACACAGCTCACATGGGATAAGGATGTAAAAATAAGTAGTACTGTAGTTCACTGCTGCACTCTTCTTTGAAGCTGAGACTGTTGAAGCCACATGTGCAGAATTTGGGAATAATTGAAAATCATAGCTTTTTGCAGCGATAACAACAAAAGAATTGTCTGTACACAGTAAGTGTGAAGCAATGTTAACCTAATAGGATGTTGTTATGATAGAAACATTGGCCAGAATGTACAACATCCATATAAGGTGGCAGACTAATGCCTCAGATGGGACTATAGGTTATATTGCAATTGCCAGAGCTGATTGTAATGAATGTTAACTTCTTGGAGTATAAGTCTAAGTAATTTTGGAGCCACTTGATGGTCATTTTGTAAAACATCAAACATGATGACACAGCTAAAAGAATACTTACAGCTAATTTTGTCAAAGTCTGGTGTGATGCAGAATAGACAAAAAAGCTAAACTTGTGTGACTTCAGATCTATGCTTTTTTTAAATCACTCTCTGCTATACTTATGCACTTTGACCTCCTCTTTTTTACCATTTTTGTCTCCCCATATTTAGTAGACAAAAGTAAAACTGGCTGAACTCAGGTCTGCTCAGACTGAATTGATTCCATCTGATCTTCACTGCTATGTTCTTGTCTCCTCATTTTAATCTTTTGCAAAACTATTGTGGATTATTTGTGGTAATGCTGTCCTGTACAGTTTGCTGATCATATTATATATATATTTTCTCAGAAGAAACATTTCATAAGCAAAATAAAAAAAAAAAAACTTCAAATTTTTATCATTCTAGTCATCCAATTACAAAAAAAAAAACATGTTTCTGAATGCAGTAAAACAATCTACTCCTTGAAGTAAAAATTTGCAACTGACAAGGCTGACTTAACTGAGTTCAAACATAGTGAAAGAGTATTAACTGCAGTGTTGTTTACTTTGAAATAACAGCTTCTTCTTTGATAAACATACACTTCTCAAAAGTCACTAAAACTGGCACTGTTCTTCAGATTACAGGACAGTATTAGCAATTAACCAAGACTAAAAGTAGTCAAAGTGAATTTAACTGTTTTAAGGCACCATAAATTGATATTGTACTGTACAGAGCAGGGCTGGTATGTCACCAAACAGTATACCAAAGCTGTTTGAAATTCATATAAGTTCTTATACGATGGAAAATACACGGTATGCAAGTCTTATCTTCTAAGCATTTCACATATGCAACTGAACTTCTCCATGGAGTAAGAATAGTACACATTTCAAAAAAAGCACTACAACTGTGTCCAGTCTGGGCCCACTGTGATACCTTATGGAACACAAACTGCGTATATATGGCTGGGGTAATGCTTGTAACTGTATTGATCCTTCCCTCCTGCCAATAAGATGCTTAGTTACCACAGCTGAGCAGTCCATCAGCATTTCATTCAGAAAAAAAAATCTTTTGACTGGTAGGAAAAAAATAACACCTGCAATAGAATCCACTATGGCACAGGCAAATCTGCTAGCACAACCTGCAAATGCACTCACTGGAAGATCTCGTCACACTGGAAGATGCCAACATCTGTGCAGTCATGGAAACCTGGTTCAAGACTGTGGAGATCACCCCTGCTTTACCAGGCTATACCTCATTCCACACATTCCAACCCCAAAATAAGGTTGGGAAGACTAAGGGTGGTGGAGTCTCTATCTTCATTAAAGCAAGCACACCTCCAGACTGTTTTGCCAGCATTGACACACTAGAACTACTCCAGGTGCAACTGACAGTTGACAAGACACCCATCCAAGTTATAGCCAGCTATAGACCCTCCCTCCATGACTCAGGACACCCACTCATCCTACCTGGACCTACTTGACTCCATTAAGGTACCCCCTAACACCCCGATCCTTTGTGACTTCAACTACCCCACCATAGACTGGGTGAACTATTCCTGCACTAAAGCACTCACCCAATGATTCCTTGACTTCATCAGTTCTAAAGAACTGGACCAGCTCATCTCATCCCCCACAAGGGGAGATGACATTCTGGACTTGGTTCTCACCAACATGGCTGACTGCTGCACCAGTCCCATAGTAAGTTCCTCCCTGGTGAGAACAGACCACTGGTCTGTCTCATTCAAAGTTTCTATCCCACTCAACACCCCCCATAGCCATAACCAGGCTAAACAACTTCTCAAAAGCTGACTACAACCTTCTAAGGGAGGGTACAGTAAATTCACAGTACCACCCTAACAGTAGCTTCACATGACCTTCCCCCTCAGAGGATGCAGACAACTATACTGAACAGTACACCAATGCAGTATACAAGCACCTGTACAACTGCATGTACTCAACAATACCCAATAGAACTAAAACCTGGTCCTCAAGGAAACACAAACCTATCTGGTGGACATCCTCTATCAACAGGCTTTACAACAAAAGGAAGAAACTGTTGTCCAAGGGTAAAAACGCACAAATTCCCAATTGGAAAATCTCTCTTCTTAGCCCTAACAAGCAAATTCGATCATTAGTGAAAACCCCCAAAGCCAATTATGAATCAAAACTAGCCTGTGAAACAAAGGGAAACCACAAAGCCTTCTTCAGTTATGTCAGGAAGCTCCATGGCAAAGCCCAGGTTCATTCTGAATTAGTTCTTAATGGTACCACTTACACTCATCCTCTTGACTTAGCCAACCTGCTAGCAAATAAGTTCAGTACAAACTTCACCGCCCTGTGCCACTTCAAAGGCCCATTCCACATCTTCGATACTTATCCCACACCTCACATCTTTGTAGATCAAATGTTAAAGGTCCTATCCAAGGCAAAGAACACAGCTTCCATGCACGAGGCCTGATAATGTCCCAGGCTGTATTTTGCACCATCTCCAATAAGAACTAGCTTTGCCATTGAGCACCCTATTCAACCACAGCCTAAGTACAGGCTTCATTCAAGCAGAGTGGAGAACTACCATTGTCATCCTCTTGCACAAAGGTGGTGTTACTACTGACCCTGGAAACTATTTCCCCATTAGACTGACAAGTCTGATCTGTAAAAACATGGAGTGTATTACTATGGACCTCATAAATAAGGACATAGGCAATTTCCAAGCACATGATGCCACTCAGTTCGGATTCGTCGAGGGCAGATCTTGCCTGTTGAACCTGGTTGACTTTTTTGAGACTGTCACCAAGGCCCTGGATGAGGAAAAGTCAGTACATATAGCTTACCTTGACTTGGCCAAAGCCTTTGACACAATCTCCCACTCAGGCATCATCAAAAAGCTAATACAACTTGGCTTAAATCCCTATCTTATCAAGTGGGTGGCCAACTGGCTGACCGACAGGACCCACAAGGTCAAAATAGGTGCTCCACCTCTGACAGCAGACCTGCTACTAGTGGAGTTCCCCAGGGATCTGTCCTGGGACCCCTACTTTTTGACGTCTACTTCTCAGAGGTCCAGGCAAAGACAAGAGGCCAGTGGCTGACCAAGTTTGTGGATGACTGTAAGTTGGGTGCTGTCATTGACTCCCCAAATGATGTTAACATACTACAAGTAGGTCTTACATTAACAAATGACTGGTGCCAAAGTCATGGCCTTAAGTTAAATGCAAAATAAAAAAATGTATTCTCATACCATTCAGCAAAAACATGGCCCTTACTGATTGCCACATCAACAGCGACCCCCTAAGCACACACTCTGTGCTGAGAGACCTGGGTACACAGGTTGACAACAATCTCACATTCGACCATCATGTAGCAGCAGTGGTCAGAAAAGCCTTTTACTTGGTTCATCTCATAAGTAAAAGGATTGCATCCAGAAAAAAAGGAGATTATTACCTCTCTGTACTCCTCCCTCATTAGGCCAATAATTGAGTACAACTCCCTATGTGGTATGTACCTTTCCAAACACCTGCACCAGCTGGAAAGGCCACAAAAATACCTTACAAAGAGAATCCGTGGCCTCCAACACCTGTCCTATATAGATAGGCTGAAATCATTATCACTCTACTCAGTATCATACAGATTGCTCAGAGGTGATTTGTGTCTCGCCCTAGAGATGCTCCATATCCTTAAGTCTAACTCCTCACACATTACCCGCTAATTACACCTAAATCTAATATGCGACATTAACAAAACCTGCTAGAGAGATAGATTTGTCTCCCAGAGGCTTCCCCCTCTCTGGAACACACTTCCCATACACATCAAACAGACTGCATCACTGACCCTCTTCAAGAGCAACCTTGATGAGTGATTTGTTCCAGGGGTTCCACCTGTGTCCCTCAATGACAAGGGGCAACATGTGCTAACTGAGGTTTTTTTTTTTTTTTGTTTTTTTTAGGGATAAACTCTTGATTAGGCTTGTAAGGGCCCTAGGGCCATTAGCGTGGTAACATCCTATGATCCTATGAACTGCACTCATTCTCTACCCATAGTAGTGACATAGTGGTGTCCCAATCAATAAAAGGGTTCACTGCACAGGATAATAAGAATAACATTATAAGTTAATGTACCCTGGTTTGCAGTCATGGCAGTGAAGAACAAAAGCTTTGTAGATCATTCATTGACATGACTGCAGACCATGGAGCACATTGGAAGTGATGTTGACAGGCTAGGATCTTGTGCAGCCAGCCGCACAAAGAAGCTGTGCTCAGTGCTGCACATCCACAACCCTGATCATAGCTTGATTCAGTTTTATGAATTACTGTCAGTGCCACCAACAAGCAACATTGTGTCTCATTTTCTTGTTAATTATAGAGTCTGTATCAGTGGCTTTGTATCTGTTACCCCTTTTAAGGTTTACATTACAAGTCTGGAGCAAGCCTACAGGGCAACTGCATGGTTTGTTGAAGTATTTATCACAGTGCAACAGTGTTAGTTATAATCAGCAGCAGTTCTGATGTCTCTATTTCACAATCTTGAATGCTTACAGCTAAGCATGACTTTAAATTAATCTAAAGGGGATGTTGCAATCATCTAAGTTTTATACTTGCTAAACAAATTATTTCTATGATCCTTTATACCAATGTACTGTCCTGGCTTAATATCTCTAAAACAGAAAATGCAGTGGAAATAAATAATTTAGGCCAGCAGCTACACTGCTTTATACATCTTTTTTTTCTGTGGTACATCTGTAGCTATGAATCTACTTTTATTTTTTCATGTTAAAACTTAAGTATAATCTATTTGATAGGCAAATGAAAATGTTTTTAAATTCACATTGACTTCTTGGTTAATGAAGAGGACATTAGGAATGGCCATCGAGTTAATATATATCCTAAACCATTTACAAATCACTACCCACAAACATTTGTTTCAATACTGCTTCATCACTAATTTCCTGTTCCCACCTACATTGATTGTTTTATATTAGATGCTTAGTATTTAAACCATTTTAATTGTTGTTTTATTTGATCTGAAGAAGCGTCACTCTTAGACATGAAAGCACTATCATTTGAAATAGTCTTATTAAATAGTTTTATTTTATTTTCAGCTGTGTGGTGCATCTTAGGATTTCTGCCTTACAGAGTTTGATTTTCCTGTGTTTGGAATGCCTTCTTTGTGGAGCCTACCCAGTGGACCTACTATATTGTAATGCATTCATCTTCTACTGGTGGTGGAGAGTGTATTAGTCCCTCTTGTCAGCTGTAAACCAGTGACACACACATACAGCACACATATATTTATAACACGACATACGATAATGGAAGAAAATTGTGATATAAATAGAAAAGTTCATATCAGGAAATGCAAAGGGATTCTCAGTCATTGTAGATATTTGCACACAGTTCAATGGAATCAACAACAAAATGAAATGTGCAAGTCAGATGGCATTTCACAATGACTCACTAAATAGAAGTAGTAGAACGGAAATTGATATTGTGAGCTGAAGGAATATATCAATTTTATATTATTAAACATGTACATCTTGCCTTACTTAGAACAAGAAACATGGAAAGCTAGTGTGAATATTCTTGAGGATTCTGAACATGTAATGTGAACTTACAGGTTATAATGGAATCTTGAATGGGGAGGATAAGAAAAATAAAACACATATGATAATTCCAGACTTGACAGAAATATTGCATCTGCAAGGAAATTATACTTTAGGATGAGCGGTAAAATCTTGGATTTCTAAAAAAGCTATATCTTCCCATCTCAATTCACATTTTAATTTTTATTTATTTTTATTTATTTTAAATTTGTTGACCGGGGAAGTCTGACTGGATACATGTCCATTTTCAGCCAGGGCCTAGGGAGAAAAAATCCACAAATCAATTACAAGCAATTATAAGGAGTATAACAGCAGCAATTATATTTACATAGACAGTACATAAACATGAAAATTAAAATTAGATACATAGAATAAGAAAAATCCTTACAATTTTTTTACAGTTAGAATGAGCCAATACATAAGTAAGAAAAATTACAGAATAAGATACAAAGGTGAGAGTTGCATCTTGAAAGCTTCATCTTTTACAATTTTATACAGTTAGAGTGTGTACAAGTTTGATGTAGTCAGGTTGATAGTAGTGGGTAAAACAACAGAGTTGAGTGGTAAGATATATAGACTAGGTATAAAAGCAAGTGTAAAGATGTAGAAAAGCAGTTAACATTCTTAAGTCTCAACAGTGTGTCTTCAGAAAGGGGCACGGTACTTTAAACGCTATATTGTACCTAATCAATAACATTCCCACTAGCATGGATCAAAGGAAGCTCATTGTTACAGTATTTATTGAGCTGACTAGTCATTGCAATATCTCTGCTTGTACAAAAATGTTATCAGTGGTTTACTATCATATCGTCACACTGACATTGTGTGAGTGTTCAGATTTTCAAATCAAAATATCGGAAATCACAAGAACGAACAAACTAAATGTAGACTGCAGCATTTCGGTAAAATCGACATCTCAGAAATGTCGACTATATCGAACATACTACACTTCCGGTCAACAATAACAAAATGCTTTGGCATGGGGGCAAGCTCCCTGCACCTTCCATGTGGGGGGCTGTGTCCCCCACACCCCCTGCTATTTATATATGCAAACTCTGAGATCACACTACAGTGAGGTAAAGGGTACATGATCCCCACTATACTGAGATCTACATTCAAAATGTTGAAATGCACAACAGCGAATGCACACTAGCATTTGCTGTTGTGCAATTCAACATTTTTTTTTTTCGTTATTTCAAATTGTCGAATTGGGCGATCGGGCATATGGAATTTGAGTTAAGTCCGATCGCCCTTTTGATTGTAATCCGTTATCAGCAATCACCTTATTTTCAGTAGATACACACTAACTATAAGTAACCTTTTTAATGTAAAAGTAGAGAATGCCCTATTCCATCTTCAGAGGGCTTTCCTAGGAGTTCCCCAAGACCCCATGCTTGGTCTGTTGAGTGTTACAATTTTAGTTAACAGTTTCTGGATCAGACTAATATCCAGCATTAGTTTATGCTGACAACAAGGCCATCTGGACATCCCAAATTCATCCCACTCTTCATTGTTTGCTCACCTAAAAATTACCTCAAGGCAGTTAACACTCATTACATTTTTTTAGGTCTATCACTGAATATCAGGAAAACAGAACCTATGATGTTTGGCACAGCTGAACAACTATATCAGGCATCCTAGAAATGGTCTGTCACCTCACCATTAGGATCACCTTGCAGTCTGTGCAGCACTTTCAATACTTAATTTTCCATGTTGAGATGAACTTTACATTCTCCTGACTTCCCAGCTCTGAAACTACTAGAATAAAGAGCTTCTTAGCTACCAGTTACAGAATCACCCACTTCTTAACACCAAAGGCAAGATGAGCCATTACAAAAAATTACTTCTGTCCAAACGAAGAAAACAACTTGTCTTGTGATTTGTAATATTGTCCATTAAATGCAATGGACTCAGCACTTTGCTAATCAGAAAGCCTGTCACTTTATTCAAAACGTATCTTGCTTTGAGTAACACTGCAACTCCCTCACCAATGCAAAAGTTTTACTAGTCACACTAAGTGCCAGCACCAGAATACATTCCTTCTCAATGATATTCAAAATTCTTAATGTTAATATTTATACCCCATTATGCTCATTCCTTAAAAATCAGACTTTTAACTGATATGTTTGATCATTAAATGAAAACCCCTTCACTCTTCTCACCTTGTTCTATTCAATAGAAAACTTCAGTAAAACGTTCTGCTGCTCGACACCTAAATTATGGAACACAGTTTTACTGCATATCAAGCTTCACATTTCCTTTACCAGTTCCTGCTTCAGTATAACAACCACCTTTATGAAACATTCATGTTGTTGTTGTGACTTTCAGCTTTTCCGGGTTAGGGGTCACCACAGAGGAACTCCGGTCCGCTAATGATTGGCAGTTGATTTTTATGTGCTGAGTTGCCAACCCTGATGGACAACCTTCAACGAAGGTATGCCCATTCATGCATGTCTCCATGCAGAAGACGCTGTAACTGAGAGTCGAACCGGCCAGCGTCTTATTGTGAGGCGACAATGCTACTGCAGCACCACTACCGCAGCTTGGTAGAATTCATGTTTAAACTGCTTTCAGACTAGAGGGTATTTGCTCTTTACTTACTACAGAGCTAGGACCATTTTGTTTTAATTTTTCACTATGTTGTGATTTTACTGCTACAGTGTACTATGTTTACCATACCACATGTAAGTAAGTTATAACTTTTGCTGTCTAACAAGTTTGTATCCGAGAATGGGCAGTTTAGTAAAATAAATAAAGAGTTGAATTTGTTTAAACTACTGACAATCATCAGTGATTAGGCTATGTTCTTAACTGCTTCATGCAAATTGGCAGTATAAGTGCAGTTAAAATAACCATTTTCAATACTTAATGTTGACACATTATAGGCATAATGTTGCATTAATGTGTAATGTAGTAATGGGAAAGAAATTAAGACTGGATGACATTTGAGAAAAAAATACATCATGCAATGTGTAGGGACAGTAGGCAACAGGCAGTAGTCATAGTCATTTATGAAAATACATTAGGGAATTCAGGGGTGAATGCAGACAGGCTCAGCTCAGCTGCGATTCAAAGAGGTCATTTACGCCAATTTATGGTGTCCTCAAATGTAGTTATACAAATGAGCAGACAATGAGATTGTAATAAGAAGTGATATATATTTTCTTATGCTAATTAAGGCTATTTTACACCATTTGAAATTCATAGTCAGTTTTTCCCACTTTCTTGCATTTGTTGCAGAAATAGCATAACAAGCGAATCTTCACCAAATGTATTGGAGTCACAACTGGTGAAAATTCTATCTCTTGCAGTGAGCTTTGCTATTTCTAGGTCAGAGCTACTTGTCTTTGCCAGGCCAAAACCACTTACTCCCAATGGTGCTCACCTTCCAAGTAGGCAGAAATATAAGCAAAGGATTACTCATTACAGTTTTGATAATTAAGAAATCCTTGAAAGGTTTACAATGTACAAGGACATCATAAAGGTCTTAGTGGGCATGTTTGACCTCATTGGGGGTACTAAAGGAATGCTTGGACTTCCTATTCCTGTGAACACCAAAGTATGTATAGCCCTCACAATACTTGCTAGAAGATCTTTCAGAGACAGTCTAGGGACACCTTGGGTATCTCACAGACTTCTATCTTGAGTTTTCTAAAGGAGTTCCTTGATGTGGTCTTGGCACATGTGGATCAGTACTTCGATTTCCTGGTGTCACCTCAGGCCCAACTCAAGCTATGCATGTCTTTCATGGGCTAGCTCATTTACCTGACATACTTGGTGCAATAGATTATATCCATATCACAATTAGCACCCTTCCTGGACCTGGTCCAAAGGGTGAGTGGTGCCACAATTGGAAGAGCTTCCATTCCATCAACTGCCAGGTATTGTGTGATGCATGAAGGTGCATTGCCAATGTCTCTGCCCAGCATCCTGGCAATGGACATGATTCTCATATCTAGCACACTTGCTTACTTCACTGACTCTTCCTGCATGGTAGGATGCCCAGTGATCATCTTGTTCGTAAGATGTCATTTTTTTTAAAGTAAGTAATTATTCATGACAAACATAATAGTTGTGTATTAATCTGTATTTTCTTTTGTCTCCCCCCTGCTTTCTCTCTCTCTCTCTCTCTCTTTTTTTTTTTTGTAAGAGGATGCTGGCTATCCACTGGAGCCATGGCTCATGACTCAGGTGAGAAATCCATATGGAGCTGCAGAGGAGAAATATAACACATCCCTGTCCCAAACCCATATTGTGGCTGAGAGGGTGTTTTGCTTCCCAAAGAGCCATTTTAGTTGCCTGAGTGAGTCTGGGGGTGCCCTTCAGTATGACACAGCTATTGTTTGTAGGATATTCACTTCCTATTGTATTCTGCATAATATGATTATGCATCAGTCTGGTGGTGAAGTGGCCCATGCTGTCACTGCAGCTCCAACTTCTAGTCCAACTATGACTAATGATGACCAACCAGAAGCAGTAGTAAAGGACCCCATGTGACAGATTCATGCACTGGATGTGGCTGCACATGTTAAGACACAGTGTCTAGTCCTGAGCTATGGACCAGGATATTCAAGTTGATGCTTCTTTCATTAAAAAAAAAGCGTATAGAGCATAATTGATACATGCAGTGATACCTGTGGGCTGTCCTGTGTGGTGCATGGTTTACTGTCACTGTTCATCTGACATTTTCCCTCATCTTAAAATGTATGTTTTTTATTACTAGCTGTTTGCTTGAGTGTTTGCAGATTCCTGTGAAGTAATGCTGGAAGGCAGAAAATCAATAAATAAGTCAACAGTTGCACCTCCTGTATTTACAAACTGTTTTGTTTTTATTTACTTACTACACAATAGAAAGTGGTACTGTCAGCAGTGTAAAATGTTACTTTGCAATTTCTGTGTAAAGAATTATGCTGCATTGCACATAAGATTTCTTTCTTGCCATCATTAAATTATTTATGATTTCAGAATCTTTCTTCACTTGTGCATTGATGAAATTATACTGGAGCAGTTGAATGTATATGGCAGGATGATTTTTCACAGTGTAATTTCTGTATGATGTAGTGGACCTGGAAATGTTGGTTCATTGCTATTGTGATTTCTTATGTAAATGTAAGCATGTTTGATGGTAAGGCATGTATCAGTGCTTTTGGGCCAAATGTTAAGTTATGTACATAACAGATGTATAGACTTCCCTCCTTCTCACAATACAGTTGCATTTAAACACAAATTTACAAGATGGCATTTTCAGAATATGGTAAAAGTAATAGCTGGAAAGAGAATAACTTCACATATATGGCCATCCCCACCACCAATTAAACCTTACTATCTGTGCATAGACATATATGTAAGTCACAGCATCTCCAGATCAAATGAGTCATACACATCACCTATTGCAAAGCTTGGTGATGGTGCAAATGATCTGGACAATGGGATACCATGATAACTGTAAGGTGAGTTAGTGAGTTGGTGTGAACTACAGGAGGAAGGTGATCCTTCTGTCAGTGACCTGACAATGCTGCATTACCATGACCTTGACCTGTAACATGAGGTTCTTCTAGGTGTAGATGACCATTGACATGGCCTGTGAGAAATGTGTTGTGAATACTGGCATTACTGTACTGAGAGCTAGTGTTAGTATCATGTTATCTCACTCCATGTTTCCAGACAGTCCCCCATCCCTTCCCCTGGTAAAACTGAGACCAGTTTGACTCTGATATGTCTGAAGCAGTGTGCAAATGGAGGCTGCAACTGATGCCTGGTGTGCCACCATGCTACGTATCAGTGATTTCATGGCAGTATCCCTGCTGTTGGCCAATTCAAAGTACTGTTTGAAATCTTCATGCATACCCTGTATGACTTTCACCATTTCTAGCTTAC
>NC_056733.1:1710845218-1710877718 GCF_019279795.1 Protopterus annectens
CAGGTGAGAGCTGCCCTCAGCAAAGCTAAAAATACAGCATCCATGGGACCTGATGGTGTCCCAGGTTGCGTGCTACCTGAACTCCTAAAGGAGCTAAACCCGCACATAAGAACATTGTTTAATCTTAGCCTTGCTACAGGATACGTCCCTGAACACTGGCATACAGCTACAGTGGTCCCACTCCACAAAGGTGGCACCTCTACAGACCCTGGAAACTACCGCCCCATAAGCTTGACCAGCCTGGTCTGCAAAGCTATGGAAAGAATCATTATGGAACTCATAAACAAAGACATCGGGGACCTACAGACAATTGACCCTACCCAGTTCGGCTTTGTAAAAGGCAGATCCTGTCTTTTAAACCTGGTGGACTTTTTTGAAACAGTCACTAGAGCCATCGATGAAGGCAAAGCAGTTCATACAGCCTACCTGGATCTGGCAAAAGCCTTCGACACAATACCCCACTCAGGTATCATAGACAAGCTCAACAGCTTAAATGTAAACCCGTTTGTCACAAGATGGGTTGCAAACTGGCTAAAGGACAGAACCCACAAAGTCAGAATAGCTGGAGCTATGTCGGACTCTAAGCCAGTCACAAGTGGAGTCCCACAGAGCTCTGACTTGGGACCCCTCTTGTTCGGCATTTATTTCTCAGATGTGCAGGCAAACATAGGGGGGTTGTGGCTGACAAAGTTCGCATGAGCGACTGCAAACTAGGCGCCATAGTCGACACACCAGCTGACACATGCATCCTCCAGAAGGGCCTCACAGAAACAGATGACTGGTGCCAGGGTCATGGCCTTAAACTAAATGCCAAAAAATGTATAGTCATCCCCTTTGGAAAAAACAAAGTACCCACAAATTACCACATAGGTGGTAATCCATTAAATCTGGAAAAAGTAATCAGAGACCTGGGGACCCAAGTTGACAGTGACCTCTCATTTGACACCCACGTTGCCAAAGTGGTTAGAAAGACCTTCTACCTTGCCCACTTTATCATGAAGGGATTCACATCCAGATCAAAGGATGTCATTGTACCCTTATATTCCTCCCTTATGAGGCCTATGATTGAGTACAATGCCCCATTTGGTATGTACCTCACCCGGCACCTGCAGCAGCTGGAGAGACCCCAAAAGTACCTTACCAAGAGGATCAAGGGTCTCCAGCATATGTCATATGCTGCCAGACTGAAAAAGCTCCAGCTCTATTCAGTAGCATACTGCCTGCTCAGAGGTGATCTGTGCCTTACATACAAGGCCATGTCCAATTCAGAATTAATGGACATGCTCCACCTCAAAAAATCCAAATCCATCAGAGCCACGAGAGCTAAAGATCTAAACCTCAGCACAAATAAGAATAGGACATGCTGGAGGGACACATTCATAACCCAGAGGCTTCCCGCACTCTGGAACAGGATACCTGTCCATGTTAGGCAGAGCCCCTCACTGACTCTCTTCAAGAGAAATACGGACGAATGGATGGGTGATCGTAGGTTTACCCCGAGGGTCATCTCTATGTCATTGCTAGATAGAGGCACAGTAAACTAAATTTAATTTAAATTGTACACTTTTGTATCATTACATGGGGTGGCGAAAGCCACATACACTTTGGCTAGGCTTATAAATGCCCTAGGGCAGATAGCCTAGTACTACACTATGAAACTAAATAGCGGGGGGCTAGGGGGCACAGCCCCCCATGTGGAGGGGTGCAGGAGGGCTTGACCCCCTCCAAAAACATTGCAGAACATGGTTTTTGTGTTCATTTTAGATTTATTTCAGAGTTTCGTAGTGCTAAAACTTCGATTAAAGTTTTGGGATTTCGAAATTATATATAGATATATATCTCTACATGGGTCCCCTTCAAAGGATCAACATTTCAGAACATTGAATCACTGATCTGTGAAGACCTGATGTTCAAAGATTTGAAATATCAAACCTTGTGAATGGAGATCACCATACAGCACAGAAAGGAAACTTTGCCATTCTCTTCACTGTAGTCCGATCTCGGAGTTGGTATATTTGAGAAGCAGGGTGTATGGGGGATGCAGGGGGGCTTACCCCTTTGAAAAACATAAAATAAGAAGTTTCCATGGTTTAGATTTTTTTCTTAGGTCTGGTATTTCAAAATTTTGATCTTCTGGTCTTCGATGATCAGGGGTTCGATGTTCTGAAATTTTGATTCTTTGAAATAGACCCTCTCTGCCTGCACATATATCTATATATATATATATATATATATATATATATATATATATATATATATATATATATATATATATATATATATATATATATATATATATATATATGGGTCTACCTGAATTAACCAAAACTGCAAATGATCAACAGTGAGATAACCGAGACTGGAAGATCAACAATGGAGAAGATCGACAGTTGAGAATCCTGATGCTGAGAACACTGACATGTTAAGGTAAGTGTGCGATAGGGACGGACATTAGGGTCAGGGTGTGGATAAGGTAAGTGTGTGATAGTGACAGACGTGAAGGTTAGGGGTGGATTAAGTGAGTTAGGGTTAGGGTGCGGTTAAGGTAAGTGTGCGATAGTGACAGAGTTAAGGGTTAAGGGCGGATTAAGTGAGTTAGGGTTAGGGTGCGGGTAAGGTAAGTGTGCGATAGTGACGGATCTTAGGGTTAGGGTTTGGGTTAAGGTTAGTGCATAGATAGTTGTGTATGTAAGGTTTAGTGCAGGTTTGTAAGATTTTTGGTGTGCTTGTGTTGTGTGTGTGTTTTTCGGGAAAGATATTTGTTTTGTTGATTGTCGGGATTTTGGTTTGTCAGGCATGTGAAGTTTTGTGTCATGTCGGTTATTTTGTTGTCAGTGTTTTGTCGTGTCGGTGTTATCAGGACGACCCATATATATATATATATATATATATATATATATATATATATATAAATATATATATATATATATATATGTGTGTGTGTGTGTGTGTGTGTGTGTGTGTGTATATATATATATATATATATATATATATATATATATATATATATATATATATATATATATATATATATATATAGATAGATAGATATTGATATAAGTATAGATATAATACAATAATACAAAAGAGGTAGAAAAAATTGTACAACTACATGTGCATCAACAGTCAGATATCTTTACCTGCAAATATGTATTTCAAGTAACATTCAGAAATGCACAAAAAATAAGAATAGCATTTATGTACTCAGACATCCATCTGTTCAAGACAGACTGAAAATACTACTATGTGTTAACAAGCTGCAGTAATAAATGAACATGTCTGTAAAGAATATGAAAATATTAACTTGGGCAGGTGACTCTGTAAGTGTATTAGAAATTTTCAAATATCAGTAATGCCAACTGCATGTAATACAGTTAAGAAATAAAACTTGCAATTACAGATGTAAAGAACTGTGTACCATTTCACTGAAAAAGTTTTAAGACTTTTTTAAATATTACAGAAAGTTTTTTGTGAGAGTTAACTAAATATAAATAAAAATAATTGTTAAAGTTACTTGTTTGTTCATAAATATTTCTTGCTGCACATACAACATGGCAGACATGACATTCACCACGCCCTAGTCAGACTGAATATTGGGGCAGGGGAGTGCGGGGTTACTTTGCTGAAATAATGAGTAGCACATAACCTTTCAAAGAACAAGCTGTTTGACTCCAATACTGTACATTATTAAAGTTCTGCAGAAAAGGAATTTCACACTTCCTTGAATTGTTACTTTTCAGCATTTGCAGTTCAGGTATTCCACAGAGCACTGCATTTTTTTAAAACAAAAAGCAGGACTCCATTCATATTTCTTTAGTACCCCACATAATTCTATAGAATATTTAACTACTGTATTTTAATAATACACATGTATACATTCAACAGTTACAATCAAACAGGAAAAGGCAATTGTAAATGATTACAGAGAATATGTCTTATATGTGTGTATTTGGAGTATGAGTACATTCAAATACAGGGAAACAAGATTATCCTTCTCTCTTTTGCTTCTAGCTGAGGAAGACATCCAGTATAACTCCCAACAGGAGAGGAGAAGAATGAAACTGCTTTTGGAATATTCTGGTAAGAGTAACAGGTGTCCATAAGATATTTATGAATTAAGCATAGTAGCATAAACAGTAGTACAGCAATGCTTTTAAAACTGTGGTAATCCTGTAAACAACTGTTCTTATACCTTTTCAGCTGAAAAAATGCAAAGGAAGACAGGAAGAGATAAAGAAAAATATGTTATACTGTCATTTTAACCATGATTAACTGCAGTACTTATTTTTTATTTCTTGTTTGATGTCTGTGTACTGTAAAATGTTTTTGAAAAGAACAGAATTGAAAGACAAAATGCTTCTGAATGAAAAAACTTCATTGCTGTTTCAGTTCATCACAAGTATGCATAAGCACTACTCTTACACATCCGTCCCAGTTACATAAGAACATACTGAATCAATATCCTCAACTATACATATAAGTATTTCCGATATACAAGTTTACTTCAATAAAGATATTTTTCTCAGTTGTTTATTGAGTTGCTACCTTGCATTAAAACATTGTTGTGTGAATTTATTTTGCTTTTTTTGTTTTGCTCTCCCCACTCATTTTTTCTCTCTTTCTTTTTACTTATTTTGCTTGTGCATTTATTTTTCCTTTGTTGTTTTGCATCCCTGTCATTTTAGTTTTCTTTTATTCAGGTTTGAATCCCGCAGGAGCAGACTAGGCACATATCTCTGGGGGCTTTGGAGTTTGGTTGAGGGCACACTGGTACCCAAACGGTGCTGAACACCATGCAAACACAGGCTCTACCCTCTCAACATCGGGGACCTCCACTTCAACACTATCTATCAGTGGACATATATGAAGGCTCTCTGGACTGGATACACAGTTGGAAATTCCTCAGCCCTTCTCCCCTTACTATTTCTCCTACACCCTCTTCCCTGTTTCTCACCCACACTACCCTCTTACAAAAAAAATTGAAAAATTGGAGGGAGGCGTCTATCACCCAACAAAAATATACTGCCCATCTTCTCCCACCTCTTCCAGCTCAAACCCTCTTGATGTTTCCCTTATGTGTTCACCTCTTAGTTTTGTCTCCCTTCTGTTCAGTCTGTACTATCACCACCTTTCTATGCTTTAATGAAACCATAGGTGTACCCATAAAAGGATACCTCTATATGAAAAATTTGTAACCCCCTTACTATTTTAAAAAAACCTTCTTAGCTGCTATGCACTCCGCAGCTTTGCTATAATGTTTTTAGTGTGACTGCATTCAGCCGCACCTGCCCTCTATAAGCCAAGGCACATACCATTTATGATTGCATGAAATACTTCACACGTACAAAAAGACAAACTTTGCACAACTTATATGTTTACAAAAAATGGGCATTATTATAGAAATTGCTTCACATTTCTATATTCAAGAAACTGCATTATGCTGACCTTATTTGCATACCCATGTAGCCCTACTGTCCACAAATGCAAGCTATGCATTTGTGCAGCCCAGACTATAAATACTACCCTACATCATTCATTCATTTCCTTATTTTTTACACTGACATTCATTGGCAGTTGTGCAGACAGAGAAAAACAAATTATATCACTTTCCAAACTGCTCTTAGCAATGCTGGGATACATTTCAAAATACGGTTAGCTTTTCAACTATCAACTAATTTGAATGAGAGCTAGATTCACTTTGCTTTTTTAATAAACAAGCAGCAGCTCAAGTTAATTCAGAATTTTGTAGCTTAGTTCTTTTGATAGCAGTCATGAGTGCAATAAATATATATGAGTGTTCTAAACTAAAATTGCACACTCTGTAAATATAATAAATGCTTTGACAGTTCTTAATGGTTCATATTCTAGTATATCCTGTCCTGTGATTCAAAAAGATTTCTGTGATGCATAAACCTTATCTTAGAAAGTAGAGACCACTCCACTCCAGTGTTTAGAGAATGGGTTGTCTGTTAAATTGTTTTGCAGTTGTTTGTTTTTTTATATATGTGTCCACTTTGTAATTTTGAAATACTGAAATCCCAAAATTCTGTATTTCAAAATCACAAAGCCGAAAAACCCAAGCACAACTCACAAATGCGAAAACACACAACCGCGAAATTCAAAATCCTGACACTACGTCACTCATACAGTACACACATAAACAAACACAACCCCCCCACAATCAAACAAATGTATATAAACTACATATAAGCAGGGTGGCAAGCCCCCCTGCACCCCCCACCCCCTACTTATATATTCTAACTTCGAGACCGCACAAACAGAAACACAAACAAAGCTCACACACACACACATCTTACAGTCCCTCACACACACACATCACAGTCACAACACACACTCACACACACTAAAGCCCCTAGCCAAGATACTTACACCCACAGACTTACCTAAATTAAACCCAAACATCCAGACACTGCACCAACGGAAACAGAAATTCAAAATCTCTGTGCTTCGGGATTTTGAATTTCTCGCTTCTGTCGGAATTTTGAGTATTCGGCTTTGTGATTTCGAAATACTGAATTTCGGGATTTCAGTATTTTGAAATTATAAAGTGGATCCATACACATACATATATATATATATATATATATATATATATATATATATAATTATTATTAATGTATATTATTAATATTTTTGATGTAAAATGGTTCCTCTGCCTAATGCTTCAAACTTGTTGTAGTATCTGTAAATGTGGTTGGAGGAAATATTTTACATCCAAAATATAAATTTGTTAAGTATTTAATGTCTTCACAAACTCTCTCTCTCTCTCTCTCTCTCTCTCTCTCTCTTTAAAACACACATAATTAAAATCAGTTTATAATGCCAGCCATTAAAAGTTTCTTAATTCTGGTCCTCATAAAATTTGTGGTTTGCTTGCAAGTCGTTGTAGGTTGAAGCAATTAAATAATGATGAACATTTGAGTTTCAGATTTTATTTTCATCAGAAAGTGCATGATAACACAGTATTTAAAATCTGTCCCTATTTTTGAGCCTTTGTTCACTCATCATTTTAGGCTTTATTCTGATTTAATGAGCTAAGTGGTTGAGAAGTACGTACACCTTTTAATTTTAAATCACTGTTGCAGCCACTGACTGATCTCTCTCTCTCACGCACACACACACACACACACACACACACACACACACACACACACACACACACACACACACACACTTCCACGTTCACACACCCAAGCATGCATACACTCACAGCAGATACTGCCCCCACATTTAAGATCAATTCCCAACACTAACTGCTTAAAAAAAAACATTAAAACAACATTCTATTAAACTCTAGGACTTGCTCCTGCACTAATCATACTTAATAGTCTTTTTACAATAAGTTTTAATAATGTTCCTACATCTGTAAGAATTAGTACTGTGACTATGATTAAGATGAAACTGTACTATGATTTCTGTTTATATTTGTATTTTTATTTCAGTGACTAATACCTCTCAACTGTACAAATTTTTGCAGAATGTCCAAATTCTTGTCTCATATATCTGGTTGATTTCTCATAAAATTGTGATTTTTTAGCAGATTTCTAGCAAATCACTCAGGGTTGAAGTCAGGAAATAATGACAGAGATATTTGAGTTTCAGACTTCATACCCTTCAGAAAATCCATGCTAATACATAACCTGTTATTCTATTTACTTTCTAACATTATAAGAGCAATATTTAAAAAGTATCCCTATATTTAGGCCTTTATCCCCCCATTATTTATGGTTTTGTCCAGATTTCTTGCTCTAAGAGGTTGAGAGGTATGGCGACTATTCTATTTCCCAGTTGTTACCACTATTTACCTATTATGTTGTTTACGCCCACAATATGTTTTTTTAGAGATTTTCTCCTTGGGTCTCCACTGAAAAAGTGTATCTGCCCAGTTAGACTAATCCAGTCAAAAAATGTCAAATAAATAAATAAACAAATAAAATGCAGACAGAAACATAAACACACACAAATTCTTTTCTATGTTTTTTTAATTATACATTTATTTAACTTTACATTCACTAAACAGCAAAACCAAAGCTTAGCAAGTGTAAAATAATGGGATCCTTTAGCTTTCTTACAGTCCAAGCTCCATGATAGTTTAATACGCTGCCATGAAGCAACATCACCTGTATATTAACACCCTGCATTCATTCTCCATTCTGAGTGGTGATGTACAGCTTACCCATTCTCTAATGCTAATTAGCCATATGCTCTCACTCGCTCATGTGTGTGTGTGTGTGTGTGTGTGTGTGTGTGTGTGTGTGTGTGTGTGTGTGTGTGTGTGCATGTGCATGTGCGTGCGCGTGCGTGTGCGTGTGTGTGTGTGTGTGTGTGTGTGTGTGTGTGTGTGTGTGTGTGTGTGTTTGTGTGTGTGTCCATGCACATATATGTTTGTGAGTGATTCTATATGTGTAAATGAATGCATGGGGGCTTTTTTTTTGGACTTCTGACTCTGTAAGTGTTTGAATATCAGGGAGAATGTGTGTGTTTGTGTATATGGGGTGCCTTTGCTTATACAATGCATGGGTTGTTATGGATAACACTAACACAGACAGATCTGACAACATAGTGTTCAATTAAGAGACACTGTAAGGAACTGCCATGAATTTTTTCTCTATGTGGGTTTAAAATATCTCTGAATCAGAGATTTTCCTCATCGTGTTAATTGACCAACCCCTATTAGTAAATTAGTGTGGGCAGAGCAAACCTGTCTGAATGCAGTCAGTTTGAAAAATGGGAAATCTGTTTCTCAGTTGCTCCCATGACTTTTCAAGTTTTTTCCCCAGGATAATTTTTCTATTTTATTATTTTTTTTTTTTTTGGTAGCAAACTTTATGCCATTTTGTTAAAAAAAAGACTGGTATCGGGATTGTTGCCATTGCATACAATTTAAAAATGTCCATTATGATCCTCTCTGATTTGTTGCGTTGACTTGGCAAGCGCTTTGGAGGTCAGAAAAAGCAGATTCTGAGTTCTTTACTTAATCTACCACAGGTGTCTGAGGTAACAAGGTAAACACATTGCACCATTAAACCATATGCACAAATGAAACTTATGGGCAATACGGTAATTACTATAGAACATTCAAACTGAAGGTTTTTTCATTTAAACTGAAGCTTTGTTCTACATGAAAGCATCTGCAGCAAACAACAAAACAGATAAGGAAAATTGTTGAATTATGACATCATAGTGGGAGGTCAAGCTACAGAGATTTTCTAACACTTTTGGATTTCAAGGTGAAGTTGACAGAAATAATCTCAATAGAGTTATACAGCAATTTGATCCATATTGCTATTCTGAAGGGAAAAAAAGAATTAGATTAGAGAGATCTGTTTTGCTACAGTATGCAGCAGTCTGGGTAATCGGATAAAAAGGGATTTGAATTTTTGTAGCAGAAATCCATGAAAAGTGGCACTACATGGTTACACAAATCCTGGACTTTCAGGATGACTACAAAAATGCATAGTAGTTTTTAAAAACACCCCATCCCATCACAAAAGAGCAACATGCTTAATGCATAAGCAATAGGGAGACTGGTAACACACAGATAAGAGGCTTTAGACATTTGTGAATTAGCATGATTCATAGAGATGAATCCATAATGAGCTCATTGGCATATTAAGCATGTAAACTACCCTGAACTTATGCCAGTAAGCAGCAGTTTAAGTGGAGAATACAGAGATGCAAGGGGGGGGGGGAGTATGTACTGCCATACATTTTAAAAGGATATATAGTTACTGACTTTACTTAAAGAAATTGCTTTTATTGTACTGTAGTGCTTTTACATGACAAAGTACTGAAGAGGCTCCTTGGGGTAAATGTTTCATTTTGGTGCTTGTGCATACTTGGACATATTACTGAAGGGGACACAAGGAGAAATGTTTCATTTTGATGCTGTGCATACTTAGACATATTACTGAAGGGGTCATTAGGGTAAATGTTTCATTTTGGTGCTTGTACATACTTGGACATATTACTGAAGGGGCTGCTTGGGTAAATGCTTCATTTTGGTGCTTGTGTGTGTTTGGACATACTACTGAAGGGGTCCTTGGGGGATGTAATTCATTTGTGCATATATGGTCAGAATGCTGAAGTGATAGCTGTGCAAAATAATTTATTTTGTATCATTTTAGTGCTTGTGCATACTTAAGACAAGCTAATGACGGGGTCACTGGAGGAAATAATTAATTTGTGTGTCAGGGAATTGCTTGTGCATACTTGGACATACTACTGAAGGGATGGCGGATGACAATATCACAGACCTCAACTCCAGTATCAAAGGTGAAGCATCGCTTTTAACAATAGATATGCATACTGCATGGATGTTGGACTATGAATTAAAAAGCACCTTATTAGCATGCACCACTTTGCAAAATTTCTCTTTTGCATCTCATTATTTTTAAGGCACTTTGCATTAGCGTTAATAGCCTCTATGAATCTCACCTTTGCTACACTCATTTGTAAGCATCAGGGATACCCCACTGCATTTGCACAAGCAACTATGAATACCAGCCTTTATCAAAGTTTATATGGAATGTAGTTAACAAACTGGTGATGATAAAATCAGTTTGCAAACATATTATCTTTGCCATTTACCTCAGAAATGTTGTCTAAATTCTCTGCTGTATTTATTGAATAAAGATAATTATTTACAGAAGAAAAAAATTAACAACAAAAACAACTACATAGAAATGAATCTGAAATTATTCAAGCATGAATAACTGAATAATTAAAAAATGAACAATTATGTAAAAAGTACTGTAATATACTTGGAATCAAATATTAAAAAAAATTATTTATGAATAATTATAATATCATTATTTTTATCAATATGTCAGTTTACTTTAGGCAAAATACATAATTTATTATTTTTGTCATGTACACTTATCATCTATATTTTAACATATTCCCAAGAGGCAGACAATGATTGCTTCCAGTTCCCACAGAAATTGTGTTTGAGATGTAACTACACAATTTGATAAGGAAGTATTAAAATAAGAATTTAACTAAAATTATCAAAATTTATTCTGCCGGATTCATGATGGCTTGCACGGAGTGTACGAGTAGAGTAAGACTCCATGCAGCCATCATGTCCGACGAGCGATCCAGGAACAGCTTGTAGGGGCGTGTAAGAGAGCTCCTTAAACGTCTCCTACACGGACAGGGCTGGGATATGCAAATTACCTCCCTTGCAGCCGAAAGGCATGCAAATGAGGTAAATTTGCGATCCAGGAAGCACAAACCTGTCTGAGTAGGAGCTGTGTTAGCTGCAGAAATGTACTCAGTTGACAACTGAGTACCGTTCTGCAAATAGCACAATGGAGCCTTCTCAGCTCCAATAAAGGTTGCATATGGTTGAGAAAGCATGCCAATAGCCAAATATACGGCCATTGGAAATGTTCCCAGATGCAAAATTAAAATAAAAATACTTTTTTTTGTTCGCGATTTCCGATGTTTAAGCATAGCGCAGCGCCGCGCAAACCAGGTGCGCTAAAAAAATCATAAAATAAGAAAATAAAAGCCACAAACGTGGAATCTATGAAAACTGTTAAATTACAATGTAAGGGAATAGCAGGCTGAAGATAACATGGCCACCGAGTAGGGGTTGCTAAGGGGAGAAGCCCAGTCTAAGACATGTAACCAAGCATTAGTAGGCAATCCTATATAAATGAGTGTTAGGATAGTGAATCACACTTTTACATAGCAAATGAGCACAGTCAGTGGAGTGTAGGAGTAGGATACGGGGAGTACCAGAGTAAGAGATAGGTGACATCACAAGGGGGGTATGTATGAAAGTAGTGAAGCTCATAGGAGCAGAGTGGCATGTGTCAGCTATCAGTTAGACATCATGGAAAGAGGTGTGTCAACAGGTAGCTGCAAAAACAGGAATGCAGGCAAGAGGACTTGAGGCACACCCACAGTAGTAGTTTCCAAAGTTTATTCCACAGACTTTGCTTCAAACGATAAAAATAATAAAAAAACAGTAAACATAAAGCGCTTTTCGTCTCACCCCTTAGTGAGACTTCATCAGACAGTTGCAACAAGAATGTTTCAAACAGTACATACAAGTTCAAACCACATCAACTTCCTCCAAGCAAAAGGCAAACCCGCCCCAAGGTAAGCAGGAATGAACAATTAACCCATTGTATGCTTCTTTAAAAATACATATTCTTGTAAAACAAGTATGTATGCAGTAAATATATTTGTATATGTGTAAATATAAACATAGCTCATCAGTTCGAAAACACTCTTAAAAGACCTTTTAAAAGTATATTCAGAAATATTTAAAAACCATGCTAACATTAAAACCAGTAGTTAAGGTAACAGTAAAAAGTGAGTTGTCAAGAATGAAGTGTAAAATTGAAAATAGTATAAAATAAAATACTTTACCACTGTGTGAAAAAGTATTAAGATCTTAAATAACTTTCAATAATAGTTAATAATGACAGTTCTAAAAAGTAGGATGAAGAAATATATAACAAAACACTTATATTAGCCCCATATTGTCTGAATTGAAAACCATCAAGCTAAATAGCTATAAAGACTGGAGCAGAGAAAACCATCCTGTAAAGGACGTCCAGTGAATATGATAAAAGATGAAATAAGAGTGTACACATTCACATAAACAACTCTAAATGCAAACACATTCATGTGTAGATAACAACTAAGTGAATGTGAATAACCATGTATATGTATAAACATGTATATACCTAACTGAACAAATAAGTACATTTTTGACTATTTAGATAAATATTTAACATACTCTGTTTAAGCAAAAATATGAAACCTTTCTTGCAGGCAGAAGTGAATAAGGTATATATTCACCTCATTAAACTCTTTAGTTTAAGGATGCAAGATATGGAATAAACTTCATTCAGTCCTGGCGGGTAGCAGGCCTTGGTACGAAGTTGCCATATTAATTCCAGTTTTTCCAGGAATAATGAACTAGGGCCAGCCCTTCCATCACACGTAACCTGGTCAATCACTCTAAATTTAAAAGAGTGTAATGGGAAAGCACTCACATGTCTAGCCAGAGCATTTTCCTGCTTTGATGTTCTAATGCTGTAAAAGTGTTCGTAAACCCTTTCTTTTAGTTTCCTGTCGAACTTCCCAATATAAAAAGCTGGGTAGGCTTGACATTGGGCCAAATAGACTATACTTTTAGTATTACAGTCAAATTTACCCTTTAAGGCATAGGGCACTCCTCTGATCGAGAAGATGACCCCAGTCTCCATGAAGGGGCATTGGGGGCACATGCTACATTTTATCATCCCTTTCCTCCTGCTTCCAAAATTGTCTTCCTTCCTAGTCTGTAATAAGCTTTTTAAATTCCTGCCACATCTAAAAACTACTCTAGGGGGGGTCCCTCAATTTAGCATATAAATTGTGGTCAAGGACTATTAAATCCCAGTTCTTATTAATGATGTCTTTGATATCATAACTATTGCTACTAAAAGTAATAATAAAAGTGGACCCTACTAAAGGAGCATCATCATGAACCATCCGAACTTGGTTGATTTCCATTTGTTCCTCATTAATTTTAACCCCCAGTATAGTTTGGTACATGCCCCTATGCCTCTTGTTTTGTACTTCTCTTACCAGTTCCCTAACCATAGGTAGAGGGTATCCCCTCTTGATAAACATATCCTGAAGCTGATTACATTCTAGTAAAAACTCTTCTTGTGTGGAAACCATCCGAGCTGCTCGTACCAGTTGGCCTTTTACCACTGAACGCTTTAGAAATAGTGGATGACAACTGTCAAAATGTAAAAAAGCATTTGAGTAGGTATCTTTCCTGAAAATACGAGCTGTATAGCAACCATTAATTAGGTCCTTTTTTAAATCAACATCCAGGTAAGCTATTCTTTCCATGTGGAAAGTATGTGTGAACTGTAAAAAAACAGTGGTATTATTGAGGTATGTCACTATATTGTTAGCTTCCACCTCATCACCCTTAAACAACATAAAGATATCGTCCAGGTATCTTGTATAAAAGTGTATTTGGCTTCTAATTTCAGGTACATTTAAAATAAACTCCCTTTCCCAAGAAGCCATCACTAGGTTGGTGAAGCTGGCTCCACATGGGGAGCCCATTGCTACGCCAATGGACTGAACGAAAAACCTGTTGTTGAAGGTAATATAATTATTAGACAACACTATGTCCAACAGTTCAGTGAGCAAAGAAATTAAACTTTTAGGGGCTTCCAGTTCTAGCAGTAACAGGCTGAGCCGTTCTACACCCTCAACATGTAGGATGGACGTGTACAAATCTTTAACGTCTATAGTTAGGAAATTGAAGCCCTCATTAAACTGTAAATCCTGTTACTCCTTAAAAAGGACCATGAGTCCTTGCAGATTTGTTTTTGTAATTTTACATATTTCTTCAAAAGATGGTTAATATATTTGGCTAATGGGTAAGTGATGCTGTTCCTGGAATCCACGAGAGGTCTCATTGGTGGAACCGAGACACTCTTGTGGATCTTGGGGATGCCAAACAAAGTTGGAATTCTAGGTGCTGGCATACATAAGAAACTGTATATATCCATGTCAATCCTTGCCTCAATAAGTAGTTCTTCTAAGTTAGCACAAATTCTCCCATAAGCGATATTTAATTTGTTACGGGACACCTCCGTATATGCTTCAGTCATTACTATCCTTTCCATTCTATTGACATATTCATCATTATTCATTATAACCAGTCCACCTTGTCATGTTGCATAACCCTCATGCATGCCTGTTGAACCAAATTAAGTGCTAGTTCTTCTTCCTTAGTAACATTATGACCCTTCCCTTTACTTTGATTTTGTACAAAAATACAACTGAATAAGTCCACTTCACAAACATGTTCAAACATTGTTAATGTCGGGTTTAATGGGGGGCAATAGGTACTATGTACATAGAATGGATTCTGAGGTTGTTGTCTAGCCCCAAACAAGTAACTAAAGTTAAGCTTCCTTGTGAATAATTTTAAGTCAATTATAGTTTCAGCAAAGGAGGCTTTGTGAGATGGAACAAACGTTAATCCTTCTGCTAATAAATCTGCTAGCTCAATGCTCACTTTCAGTGTGGAAAAATTAAAAGTTTTAAAGTCACCTTGGCTATTGTATACCAGTTGAAAGTTGTTCTCTGCACTGGGTTGTTGTGGGTCCAATACTAATACCTGTTCAAGTTCCTGTAGTTCACCCTGGGAAGACCCTGCCTCAGGTTGTACCCCGAGGCTTGTGACAGAAAATTCTGCTGGTTTCCAAAGTTGTTGTTATTATTCCTATATTGGCTACCAGTTTCATTCTGGCCTCATGTAGTTTTCCTTGAGGTGCCTATGGCCTGCTCATGTAGGGGCGGACACTGGCCCCTGTTGCCATCTAACCCAGGGTTGAACCCAGCTTGATAACCGGTACCGTTCGTTGATCCAAAAAGTCGGCCAAGGGACTGACCAGTTTGTGATGGTGGGGGGTTAGGATAAGCAGAGCCAGATGCATATGCTTCCCTGTCCCTGTTCAGTTTCTTTATTTTAGTGACTTTTAGTTTGGTAATATGCTGGTCTATACTAGTTAGGCATCTATCATATTCAAATTTGTACCTCGAAAAATCAGCATTATTTTTTCATCTAATGCAGTCGCCTCTTTTAAAAGGGCTTCAGTCATGATTCTATAGTGTTTACTCATCAAGTCCAATAATTCCAAGCCGTGTCTATTAAACAACTTCAACAACTCCTCATGGAATTGTGAACCTTGAATGAGGCCATTCGGGTATTGCCAGGACCTCAGTCCTTTAGGGACAATACCTTCACTAGTACATTCTTTAAAATATGAAATTTGTAACTGTAATTTTTTATACTTCACCAACATTCCATCCAGGTTCTTCAAGTCAGTGGTGATATCCACAGCAGAGTTCTGTGTCCCTTCAGCCAGGTCTCCCCTCCGAGTACTACTCGTCGGTTCAAACAATGTTGGCCACTCCTGTAGCCAACCTGTAACCCCAGAGTTGAAAGTCCTAATAAGCCCCAAGGGTTCAGTCTCTACTGGGTCTGCTGCTTGTTCAACCACTGTATTTCTACCAACCGGTTCTGTTGAAGTAGCATGTATACTTACATCAAGTAATGGTTCATCATTACCATTTGCACATCCATCCACAATGTTGAACCCGGGTTCGTCAAGGTTAGCGTCTATGCCAGGTCTTCGGGAGGACGATGTGGTAGTAACCAGTGATTCCACTCTAGCTGTTAAACAATCCACTCATTCCAGTAGTTTGCCCACCAGTAACGTTAGCGGGTCCGTACTCCCCTCCTGTGAGTTCAATACTGTAGCCTCTAGTGTCCCCTCCATGCCAGCCAACACACTAGACAGACTTGGAATACTGAAACAGGTAACTGCAAAAACAGGAATGCAGGCAAGAGGGCTTGAGGCACGCACACAGTAGTAGTTTCCAAAGTTTATTCTTCAGACTTTGCTTAAAACAAATGATAAAAATAATAAAAAACAGTAACCATAAAGCGCTTTTCGTCTCTCCCCTTAGTGAGACTTCATCAGACAGTTGCAACAAGAATGTTTCAAACAGTATATACAAGTTCAAACCACATCAACTTCCTCCAAGCAAAAGGCAAACCCACCCCCAAGGTAAGCAGGAATGAACAATTAACCCATTGTATGCTTCTTTAAAAATACATATTCTTGTAAAACAAGTATGTATGCAGTAAATATATTTGCATATGTGTAAATATAAACATAGCTCATCAATTCAAAAACACTCTTAAAAGACCTTTTAAAAGTATATTCAGAAATATTTAAAAACCATGCTAACATTAAAACCAATAGTTAAGGTAACAGTAAAAAGTGAGTTGTCAAGAATGAAGTGTAAAATTGAAAACAGTATAAAATAAAATACTTTACCACTGTGTGAAAAAGTATTAAGATCTTAAATAACTTTCAATAATAGTTAATAATGACAGTTCTAAAAGTAGGATGAAAAAATATATAATGAAACATTTATATTAGCCCCATGTTGTCTGAATTTAAAACCATCAAGCTAAATAGCTATAAAGACTGGAGCAGAGAAAACCATCCTGTAAAGGACGTCCAGTGAATATGATAAAAGATGAAATAAGAGTGTACACATTCACATAAAAAGCTCTAAATGCAAACACATTCATGTGTAGATAACAACTAAGTGAATGTGAATAACCATGTATATGTATAAACATGTATATACCTAACTGAAACCTTTCTTGCAGGCTGGGAAAGCACTCACATGTCTAGCCATTACACTCTTTTAAATTTAGAGTGATTGACCAGGTTACGTGTGATGGAAGGGGTGGCCCTAGTTCATTATTCCTAGAAAAACTGGAATTAATATGGCAACTTAGTACTAGGGCCTGCTATCCGCCAGGACTGAATGAAGTTTATTCCATATCTTGCATCCTTAAACTAAAGAGTTTAATGAGGTGAATATATACCTTATACACTTCAGCCTGCAAGAAAGGTTTCATATTTTTGCTTAAACAGGGTATGTTAAATATTTATCTAAATAGTCAAAAATGTACTTATTTGTTCAGTTAGGTATATACATGTTTATACATATAAATGGTTATTCACATTCACTTAGTTGTTATCTACACATGAATGTGTTTGCATATAGAGTTGTTTATGTGAATGTGTACACTCTTATTTCATCTTTTATCATATTCACTGGACGTCTTTTACAGGATGGTTTTCTCTGCTCCAGTCTTTATAGCTATTTAGCTTGATGGTTTTAAATTCAGACATGGAGCTAATACAAGTGTTTCGTTATATATTTCTTCATCCCACTTTTTAGAACTGTCATTATTAACTATTATTGAAAGTTATTTAAGATCTTAATACTTTTTCACACAGTGGTAAAGTATTTTATTTTATACTGTTTTCAATTTTACACTTCATTCTTGACAACTCACTTTTTACTGTTACCTTAACTATTGGTTTTAATGTTAGCATGGTTTTTAAATATTTCTGAATATACTTTTAAAAGGTCTTTTAAGAGTGTTTTCGAACTGATGAGCTATGTTTATATTTACACATATACAAATATATTTACTGCATACATACTTGTTTTACAAGAAGCTGGATTTTTAAAGAAGCATACAATGGGTGGGAGGGTGGCCTAATGGTTAAGGTGTTTGCCTTACAAACACAAGGTGCAGAGTTTGAGTCTCGCAAGGGATAATTGGCTAGGCTTAAAATGGCTCAGAAGAGCAGTTAGCTTAGTACTAATCTATGAACTATGAACCTATGGGTTAATTGTTCATTCCTGCTTATCTTAGGGGCAGGTTTGCCTTTTGCTTGGAGGAAGTTGATGTGGTTTGAACTTGTATGTACTGTTGAAACATTCTTGTTGCAACTGTCTGATGAAGTCTCACTAAGGGGTGAGACGAAAAGCACTTTATGGTTACTGTTTTTTATTATTTTTATTGTTTGTTTGAAGCAAAGTCTGAAGAATAAACTTTGGAAACTACTACTGTGTGCGTGCCTCAAGCCCTCTTGCCTGCATTCCTGTTTTTGCAGTTACCTGTTTCAGTTTTCCAAGTGTGTCGACAGGTAGGCCAGGGAAAGCTTAGAAATGGAGGGCGTATACTGTGGATAACACCAAAGTTTCTTGCTGAGCGGGTATGCGTGCGTGTGCATGCCTGTAAACCCAAGTAAGACAGAGTTCACGCGTGATAGCGTGAGTGCACACGTGTAAGCTGGAGTAAGCATGTATATGGCTGCTTAAAGATCTGTAAGTGCGTTTGCGCTGGTGTGCACGCGTTTTAACCTAAACAAGCAAGTTTTAGTCCATCTAAGCATGTGTGCGCGCGTGTGAGCTGCTGTGAGCGTGTTTGCGCTTGTATGCGCGTTGCTCCCCCCTGAGGAAACAGAAAGGAAAAAGGAAGCACAACAAATAGTAGGAAGCTACCAGGGAATACTAGTAGAGCTAGCAGGTGAAAACAATCAGAATCAGGCAATTACACAGGCAGAACACTAGCCCAGGCCAGCAATTAAAACTCTGCAAACAACAGTGCAGTTTGTTTCTCTCAAGAGACACTGCAACACTGGAGTAAGCTACTAGAAGTGAAAACTGAAAAAGCTTCACTCAGACAAAAAATGCTAGGGGCTGCCATTGCTGTTATAAGGCGACATATGCAACATGCTGAGGGTGGTGACAATGCAAATGCTGCCGGACAACCCACAGTGAGGAGACAGAGAAGAGTGTACAGGCCCAGGGTCACCTACCAGGGGTTACATGAGCTGGAGATAGTGAAGCGCTATAGAGTGGACAGAGACTTCTTGCAGCAAATTGTTGAGCTGTGCAGGCCACGCCTCACAAACAGAACCAACAGAGGGGAACCCATCCCAGTGGAAACCAAGGTATGTGTTGGCCTAAGAATACTAGCAACAGGTACCTTCCAGAGACCAACTGGTGATATGATGGGGATATCACAGGCATCTGCATCCAGGGTACTGCACCAGTTCCTGGATGCCATGTCAGCACATGTCGGCGATCATGTATATTTCCCCAATTCCCGTGAGGTATTGGCCAGCAATATGCGTCTCTTCCAGCAAATAGCAGAATACCCTGAGGTAGTGGGTGCAATAGACTGCACGCATATACACATCAAAGCACCTGCCGGTGAGCGGGGTAGGGCCTACATGAACCGCAAGGGCTTCCCCTCCATCAACTGCCAGGTCATGTGTGACACCCAGGGCATAATAATGAATGTGTGTGCTGGCTGCCCTGGAAGCTACCATGATTCCCATATCTGGCATCTGACGCAACTGTACCAGACATTTGCCAATGGGGACATCCCACATGGTCACTTAGTGGGGGATGCTGGCTATGCACTGGAGCCGTGGCTGATGACACCCATCAGAAATGCACACACACCTGAACAGGAACGCCATAATGAGGCACATGCACAAACACGAAATGTAATTGAGTGTGTGTTTGGGTTGCTCAAGTCACAGTTTCGGTGCCTGGACACATCTGGTGGAGCCTTGCAATACTCACCAACTACATGTACCTAAATTGTCATGGTATGTGCCATGCTACATAATATGATTCTGTGAAAACAGCTGCAGCAGGACCAGCATAGGCCTGGGCCAAACAGCCCCCCACCATTGCCAAGGCCATCACAGGCAGAGCGTGACTCAGAGGAGGAACAACCTGAGCCTGCCCCAGTAGGCAGAAGGAGGCATGCCCAGTATGCCTTGACCTTGGCAAAGAGGCAACGCATAGCACATACACTGGCTCAGTAGGAACCCAGGAAATGATACCTCTCTCCGACTCCCACATATAGTGAAAGGGATGCCTAAGTTGACACAACCTGCTTTCAAACATGTGCAGGGAGTGTAGTATGTGCATCCGACATAGGCAGCCCTGCAGCATCACCAGAGGCATGATGGCCATGTGTTAAGCAATGTAAGGTAGTGCTAAACAGCATTTACCACCATGTAGTATATGCAAACTTGATGACCTTGAGTATCATCCTACCCTCACCAAACATGATGGTACAATATGAAGACAAGATGATCAATTACAACAATTGGCTTAAGTATTGGTGTCAGTGAAAGGGGATCCAATGCCTGTCAGCCTGGGATGACATGCTCGACAAGACATGATGCTTCGCTAGGGATGGCTTTCACCTGAGGCCTTTTGGATATTGCCAAAGGCTCTTTTTACCCCCATAGTGCCTTTTTTAGGTAAGGCTCAAAAGACAAACCCACCTCCATTAGTATCACAAGGGATAAGAAACTAGAAGTAATGCTACTCAATGCCAGAAGTCTAAACTGCAAGATGCATGCACTCCAAACTCTCCTCAGCATGGAGAATGTTGATATCTGTGCAGTAACAGAAACCTGGTTCAAGGCTCCCAAGAGCACCCTAGCACTAACAGGTTACACCTCATACCATGCTTTACAGCCGCAAAACATGGAACAAACTACAAAAGGAGGGTGAGTATCAATAATTGTCAAAGATACCCACACCCCCAAGTTGGTGGCACAGCATGAAGTATCAGAGACTATCCATGTGCAACTAACAGTGGGTAAAACCACCTTGCATTTCATAGCCACACTTGGAACCACACTTGGCTGACTGGAGAACACATGAAAATATGAAGGTCTCCCCAAACACCATTATATTGGGCGACTTCAACTACCCAAACATAGACTGGGAGCATTACCCTAGCTGCAAGACCCTAGCCCAAAAGTTTCTAGAATTTATAAACTCAAATGCTATGGAACAACTTGCTACCACTCCCACAAGAGGGTAAAACATACTGGACCTGATCATCACCAACATGGGGACTCTATGCCCAAGACCAGAAGTGTATCCCTCACTGGTAAGATCAGACCATAGAGTAATCTCACTGGATATTCACATCCTGACACCAGCCCATGGCCAGAAAACCACAGTGAAAAATTTCACTAAAGCAAATGTCACACTCCTCAAAACCGAGGTGGAATCCTTCACAGCCCCTGTGCCTGTGGAAAATATGGCCCAGACCTCAGAACCCTTTATAAACGCATTCTATGAACACCTGCAGGAATACATGGATCATGCAATCCCAAATAAAACCAAGATTCAATCCTCCAAAGGCAGGCATCCTGTCTGGTGGACCCCAGCCATAAAAAAACATACAATACAAGGAGGAAGCTACTATATGATAGAGCAAAATCCCAAAAAGGGAAGGCATCTCTGATCAGTATTATTGAAAAGCTATGGCCACACATAAAATCATCTAAGGCCATCATTGAGATAAAAATTGTACAGGACACTAAAGATAATCACAAGGCTTTCTTTAGTTATGGTAGGAACCTGGGTGGGAATTCCAAGATATGCTCAGAATTAGTCCAAAATGACAAACAATACACCAAACCCACAGACATTGCCAACATCCGAGCTGACAGGTTCAGTGCAAACTCCCCCCCCACCAAAAGGGCAAATATCTATCCCAGCAGAGTGCTGCCCCCCTGACATCTCAGATGCCCAGGTAACAGCCAGCCTCTCCAAAGCAAATCACACAGCATCAATGGGACCAGACAGTGTCCTGGGCTGTGTCCAACATGAACCCCAAGAAGAATTGAACACAAACATAAAACCACTGTTCAGTCTCAGCTTTACCGTAGGATATGTACCCAAAGAGCAGTGTAGAGCAACAGTGGTCCCTCTCCACAAAGGTGGTGCCTCAATGGATACTGCAAACTATTGGCCCAGAAGCCTGACTAGCTTGGTTTGCAAAGCTATGGAAAGGATCATCATGGACCTCAGAAATAAAGATATTGGGGACCTACAGACGCTGGATCCTACCAAGTTTGGCTTTGTTAAGGGCAGATCCTGCCTCTTAAACCTGGTTGAGTAATTTGAAACAGTCCCCAAGGCCATTGATGAGGGGAAGGTGGTCCACACAGCCTACCTGGACCTCACAAAAGCCTTCCATACAATACCCCACTTGGTCATTATAGATAAGCTCACCAGCTTCAATATAAACCCCTATGTCACTAGATGGGTTGCAAACTGGCTCAAGGACAGAACCCACATGGGCAGAAATGCTGGAGCCATGTCAGACCCCAAACCAGCTACAAGTGGCATCCCACAAGGCTCAGTCCTGGGACCTCCCTTGTTTGGTATATATTTCTCGGCAGTACAGGCCAACACAGAAGGACTGTGGCTGAACAAGTTTGCAGATGACTGAAAACTGGCTGCCATAATCAACCCTCCAACTGACACAAGCATCCTACAAAAGGCCCTCATAGAAACAGACAACTGGTGCCAGAGCCATGTCCTCAAGCTAAACGCAAAAAAGTGTATAGTCATCCCCTTTAGCAAAAACTAAGTGCCCACAAATTACCACATAGGTGGTAACCCATTAAGTATGGAAGAAGTGATAAGGAACCTGGGGACTAAAGTTGATAGCAATCTCTCATTTGACAACCACGTGGCCAAAGTGTTTGGAAAAACATTTCATAATCATGAAGGTATTCACATCTAGATCAGGGGAGGTCATCGTGCCTCTTTACTCATCCCTCATCAGGCCCATAATTTAGTACAATGCCCCTTGTGGGATGTACCTTATCAGACACCTGCAGCAGCTGGAAAAACCACAAAAGTACCTCACCAGGAGGATCAAAGGGCTCAAACACATGCCATTTGCTGCCCGGTTAAAGAAACTGCAGCTCCACTCAGTGGCATACCGCCTGCCCAGAGGTGATCTGTGCCTAATGTATAAAGCCATGTCCAACCTGGAATCAATGGACATGCTGCACCTTGGAAAATCAGAATCCCATCAAGCTACGCGCTCAAGAGACCTGAACCTCAGGACTGAAATAAATAGGACATGCTGGAGTGACAGACTCATAACCCAGAGGCTCCCTCCACTCTTGAGTAAACTCCCACTCCAGGTTAGCCAGAGTCCCTCATTGACTCTCTTCAAGAGGAATCTGGATGAGTGGATGGGAGATTGTAGGTTTACCCTGGGTATCTCTTCTATGTCACTGTTAGACAGAGGCACAGTATACTAACCTTGAAAAATGTCATGGCAAACTCCACTTAAAATGTGTGTTGAAAGCCAAACACACTCTGGCTAGGATTATAAATGCCCTAGGGCAGATAGCCTAGTATGAACCTATGAACAGAATCATACACACCAACTAGTACAACTGTGGTCAATGTGGAGTAATGTTTGGCAATGTCCACCCAAGTTGGTGAATACACAGCAATGTTGGACAAGCCTGGTTTAAGTAGGCCATAGCTAAACAAAATGCAACATGCTCATAGATGCCCAACTAGCCCTTAACAACTCTAGTCTGATCAGTATAAACATTTAAAGCAGTGATGGGACTCAAACCCATGATACTGTGCACCATAGTGAAAGTACCGAACCAGTACACCATGACAGTATTGCAGTGTTCAGCCAGTATGAAAGAATGTTGACAAGTCTTTGCAAACTATCCCATGGAAATCCTGCAGGCACAACACAATCCCTGTTGAGTTATGACACAAAGGAGTCTGGCAGTAAGAACACAACATGACTTCCAACACACACAGTATAAATGTCAATATTGGTCATGTTCACACACAGCCACAAATGTAGTGGACTTCAGATCACAACATATGGAAAGGTCACACTGGGCATGCTCACACACTTGGATAAATGACACATATGTCAGGCAACAAACCATGGAAAGCCTGAACTGGGCATGCTCACACACTTAAGTATAGCAGTCGGCCACACATATCTGGCAGTTGTATGTGTTAAGCCAGGAACCTCCCACGATCCAGAAATCTGCCCTGTGCACACAGTTAAATAACAACAGACACATATATTAATATACTGGAACCCTGTCATGATCAAACATGTTACGTAGATACACAAGTTGTTCATAGAAACTGGGAAAGCTACGGAAATAAAGACCTGCAAACAGTATCAGCAACAAATATTGTGCATCCCCAACATAAATATAGGTGCAGAGGTCGATGCTAGGCTGTCTGCCCTAGGGAATTCATAAGCCTAGTCAGAGTGTATTTGGCGTCCACCTCCCCAGTAGAGTAGCCTACTGTGCCTCTGTAAAGTAGGTCACAGAAGACACCCATTAAGGCTAGTTTGCTGTGCCTCTGTCAAGCAGAGATACAGTGGAGATCCCAGGGGCGAATATGCAATTTCCCATCCATGCGGCTGGAATTTGCTGGAAGAGGGTTGGCGAGGGGCTATGTCTAACTTTAATTGGGATTCAATTCCAGAGTGAGGGGAGCCTCTGGGTAATGAATCTGTCCCTGCAGCATGTCCTATTTAGTTTTTTGCTGAGGTTTAAGTCCCTGGATTGTGTAGCTCTAAGGGTCTTGGATGTTATGAGATGGAGCATGTCCATTACTTCTGGGTTTGACATGGCTGTGTACTTCAGGCATAGATTACCTCTGAGTAGGTGTTAAGCAACTGAGTAGAGCTGGAGATCCATTAGTTGAGCTGCATAGGACATCTGTGTGTAGCCCATGATCCTCTTGGGGAGGTACTGTAGTGGACACTGTAGATGCTGCAGGTGTTGGGTAAGGTACACCCCAAAAGGGCCATTGTAGTCAAACATGGGCATGATGAGTGACTAGTAGAGGGCCACAATGACCTCCCATGATCTACATGCAAACCCCCATATGATAAGGAGTGCTATATAAAGGTCTTTGCAATGACTCTGTCAATGTGATTAGCAAAGGATAGATTACGATCTATGTTGGTCCCCAAATCTGTAAATACATCTTCTGTACTTAATGGATTACCACTTATGTGGTGATTTGTGTGCACCTTGTTTTCCCCAAAGGGGATGACTATGCATGTCTTAGCATTTAGCACGAGGCCATGGCTCTGGCAACAAGCATCCATCTCTGTGAGACCCTTATGGAGGAAGCATGTGCCAGCTGCAGTGTTGCTTATGGCCCCCGGTTAGCAGTCATCTGTGACATTTGTTAGACATAATCCCCCCCCCCCCCGTGTTAGTCTGAACCTCAGAGAAGTACATACCGAACAGGACAGGTCCCACAGCTGAGCCCAGTGAGACACCAGTTGTAACTGGTCTGGAATTGGACATGGCACCTGCAATTCTGACCATGTGGGTTCCATCCCTGAGGCAGATAGGGGTTGATATTTAAGCTGGTAAACATATGTATGATGCCTGAGAGGGGTATTGTGTTGCAGGCTTCTGCAAGGTACAAGTAGACTGTGTGAACTACCTTGCCCTCATCCATGGCTTCAGTAACCGTTTCAAAGATATGAACTATGTGTAAGAGGCAAGATCTGCCCTTAACAAAGCCGAATTGATCCACTGTCTGGAGGCTCACAATGTTTTTGATTATGACTTCCATGATAATATGCTCCATAGCTTTTTCTACCACACTAGTCAGGCTTATGGGGTGATAGTTCCTGTGGTCCGTTGTGGCACCACCTTTGTGGAGTGGGAGCACTGTATCTGTATGCCATTCTCAGGGCACATATCCTGTAGTAAGGCTAAGTTGGAACAGTGACTTAATGTGAGTGTTCAGTTCTACTCAGAGCTCGAGCTCGTGTAGGACACAGCCTGGGACACCGTCCGGTCCCATACATACATATGCTGT
Organism: Protopterus annectens; assembly: GCF_019279795.1. Lineage (NCBI taxonomy): Eukaryota > Metazoa > Chordata > Ceratodontiformes > Protopteridae > Protopterus > Protopterus annectens. The sequence goes on from NC_056733.1 coordinate 1,710,871,343, forward strand.
GTTATTTGCTGTGGAGAGGGCACCTTTCACCTGTGCATCTGTGATGTTAGGGAGGTTACATTCATTTGGGATGGGCATCTGTACCCTTGGGGGGTAAGGGGGGGCGTTTGTACAGACTCTGTCTGCCAGGGTGTAGGCTATGTCTGTAGGTTTGGCATATTTTGTGCTGTTATGCAACAATTCAGAGCATATCTGTGTTGTTTCCACACATATTCCTGACATAACTAAAGAAGGCCTTGTGATTATCTGTAGTGTCTAGTCAATTTCACTGTCAAAACGTGCAAGTGATGATTATATGAGGGATTGCAGTGTCTTGCCAATACTGTTCAGAGATGTCCTCTCTCTCTGTGGGATATTGCTCTGTTATGTAGTAGCTTCCTCCTTCTGTTGTACAGCTTATATATGGCCGGGGTCAACCAGACAGGTCTCCTGTTTTGGAGGAGTCATGGTTTTATTTGGGATAGCATGATCAACGCATACCTGCAGGTGCTCACGCAATGCATTTGTAAAGGATTCTGCAGATTGGGCTGTATTATCCTCCAGCACGGGGCCTTTGAAGTATTCCACCCCAGTCTTGACAAATGCAAAGTCTGCTTTTGAGAAATTCTTTACAGTGATTTCCTTGACTGGGGGTGGGGACAGGATATGGATGTCCATGGAAAGTTGTTTATGGTCTGATCTTAACAATGAGGGTTCTACCTCTGGTGTGGAACATAGAGTCCCCATGTTGGTGATGATCAGGTCCAATATGTATTCCCCCTTGTGGGTGTGGTGACTGGTTGTGCCATAGCACATGGATCCACAAATTGTAGTGGCTGTAGGGTGATGTTGTTGAGGGCTTGAGTAGTATCCCCAGTCAATATTTGTGTACCTGATGTCAACCACTATAATGGTGTGTGTGAAGACCTTCATATCCTACACTGTTCCCAGGAAAGCCGGGTGCGGTTCCTGGGTATGGGGGGTGGTCTGAACTACACACCAAACCAAAAGGCAGTTTTGCGCAATGATAGTTGTATATGTATGGCCTGTCATGCTTAGTGCAGTGGTACCAACCCAGAGGTGTGTGTATCTGTGATGTATACGGATACACCCCCTACTTGTGTTCTGTGTTACAAGTCCTGTGGTCATGAAGCATGGTATAGAACATAACCTGGCAGTGCCAGTGTGCATATGTGACCCTGAACTAGGCATCTGTTAATGCACAGATATTGTTATCCCCCATACTGAGGGATAGTAAAAGATGTACATTCCTCTTTGGAAAGACTGATGATGTCAGCACCCTATAAATACAGCAGGAGAAGAAAAATCATCCAATAATGCGAATAGCATGCTGTGCTAATGCATCTCTCTCAAGTATCATAACATAGTTAGGTAGGGGTTTGAATTCTGCAAACGCTGTGTGTGTGTGGGGTGGCAGGGGGGTGTGTATGTATGCAATTCTCTGTGAAAGGAATGCCCTTTTTGAAGACTGGGATAACACACTAAAAGATGTACATTCCTCTTTGGAAAGACTGATGATGTCAGCACCCTATAAATACAGCAGGAGAAGGGAAAACATCCAGTAATGCGAATAGCATACTGTGCTAATGCATCTCTTTCAAATGTCATAACATAGTTAGGTAGGGGTTTGAATCCTGCAAATGACATGTGTTTGTTTGTCAATGTGTTGTGCGTTTTGCTTTCATTATTGTATGACATATTATTGTAACAGTAATTTCAATGCACACATCAGGTATGTGTGTGCCACATACAGATATGTACCTGTGACCTTTAATAGTTCCTATGTGTGAAGCCTGCCTCATATGATTACAGTTGTTACCTCTGCCAGCATGTGCCGTAGCTTACCAGACCTTAGGCCATACATGTATGTTGGTGACAATGCAGGCTACTGCAGTGACCTGTGTCCTAGGCCAACTATGTGACACACATCCATGAAAGCTTAATGTGGGTGAGGGTTCATGTCTGGAGTATATGATAGACATGTTAAAACACAGCAAAGTCTGTGAGTGATGGACATCCAGTGTAGGTGTATGGCAACTGTTGCCGATATGCATACAGACACCGTCTTGCTTAGGTGATACACTGAGGGACTGCAGAATACCTTTGGAAATGTGAATATCACAGGATAGACAAGATAACACTTTTCCACATGTACACACCATTACCCATTCTACATGATGGGTGCTACCACCTACATGGGACTGTTGGAATACTATGTTAACTACATGCCGATGACAATGCTACAGTTGCGTTACAGCAATACAGCATGGCTTGGACAACAGGTATCTGTCTGTATGATACCCTTGTGGTGGTTAGGTGTGTCATGTGTAGAATACATTGTAGGCCACTGTATGCATTTGCAGTCGTGGATGGACATATCCGTAGTGTGTTGACATGTACGTGAGACTGCTATATGCCAAAGAGTATTGTTCCCAGGGATGTGTGGGGCTCAGTAAGAATGGCTACTGGTATAGTGTAGTACTGCAGGGATATCACTGACACCAGGTTCCTACATCTGTGTATCAGTTGAGGAAACACCATGTAATGACCATGGAATGTCAGGCTATGTAGGCTGTGTATAGTACCAGAATGCAGACCATTGACATATGGAAACCGTATCACCCACAGCATACTGTCAAACCATGTCATGTTCCATGCTAACCATGTTCACAAATGTACACCTGCAACTCTGTGCTGCAAACATCACACATGTACTGTCCACACCCCAACACATGCAGGCACAGGTACACACAACAGCCATGTGGCACATGTGCAGACAGTACACTTTGGGAATTAACACTGGTGTATACAAAACTACAATGACAATCCTAGTTAATGCATCATGCATGCTCGAATATACCCATAATGATATCATTACACTGTACTGTTAACAACACGATATTATTACTACAGTGCTATGTAGTCACCCTGTGCATCAGCACCATGCTATCCTGTTCCTGCATCAATGTTACAGATGGCAGGAGGTGGCACAGTTTAATCATATGCACAGGGTGTGTACTTGGTTTGCCAGAGTCTGCCATTGACACATCCAATCGACATGTATGTGTGTGTGTGTTAGTGAGGGACAACAGTACAACATGGGGCAATGTTGATGTGATGTGTGTGTGTATGTGTTAGCATTATGTGTGTGTGTGTATGCTTGCACACAGTTCCACCATGTGGCTGCCATATACAGGTGTTTGTGGACAGCCACAGACTGTACCTGCCAGGTCATACAGATCACTGTCTCTGGCCATGGACACTGTACCTGTGCCTGGCAGGGGTGCTACGGACAGTATCAGGTACTAAGCCAGACTGGGTACTGTCATCAGAAGCAGTGGGTTGTTGACTGGACACATGTCCCTGCTGGGACTGTCCAGAGCCACGTGCACGTGGTCTTCTAAAACGGTGTAATGACAGCACAGACCCAGCATTGCTGGGGCTGGTACTGGCACTATGGGAGCGGCTGCAGGTTTGTTGTCATCCGCAACAACTGCCAGCTGATGATGTTGCTGGCATATGTCCAGGTCGATGCCTCAACCATCCTGCACTGTCCTGGCTCCTGGACATGCAGTTGTGGAAGAGATCTAATGTGTTGCCCCAACATCTATCAATGACCTCGCTGATATTACGGATGGCAGCCGCAATGTCACGCATAGTGTCATTCATAGTGGTGCGATGTGCTCTAAGCTCCCTCAGACCCTGCCTGGTGTACCGTTCCATATGTGCCTGCATTACAGCCTGGAACATAGCTGAGGTTGAAAGACCTCTGTGGGCACGTCTGACAGGGGCAGTATGACCACAGATGCTCCCACGAGAACCCCTGGACATCTACCTGTGTGGTACCATGTCAGGAATCTGGCCATGGCTGCTGTGAGGGGATGCATGTGCCAATGATACCACACTACCCTGGTCAATGCCCACTGTATGCTGTCCCTCAGCTAAGGACATTGGTGACAATGGATGTATCGGCAGGATGACTGTGCGCATTGATGGGGTTGACTGCTGTGTAGTGTCAATTGGCTGACCAACGACAGAACCTGTCACACCTCCCTGTGCCATTACACATGTATCATCATTATCATTATCCCCAGCAGTGGCTTCAGGTTCCCTGTTGCACTCCACCAGAGCAACATCAGAATTTGTGAGAGGAAGATAGGAAACACAGTTTACAAATGTGTACACGATGTTAGCACACATGCACACAGGCACACAGGCGCACATGCACACATGCACACAGGAACACAGGCGCACAGGCACACAGGCACACAGGCACATAGGCACACAGGCGCACATGCACACAGGCGCACATGCACACAAGCACACAGGTGCACAGGCGCACATGCACACAGGCACACAGGCACACAGGTACACATGCACACAGGCACACAGGCACACAGGTGCACAGGTGCACATGCACACAGGCGCATGCACTCAAGCACACAGGCACACAGGCGCACATGCACACATGCACACAAGCACACAGGCACACAGGCACACTCCTCAGTACAGCAGATACAAACACAGAAACACCTGCAATCCAACACATACACAATACTGTTTGAGGGTGGGTGACAGTATCGCAAGGAAAAATATCACTGCACACGTGTCAGCATGCAGATTATGTGTTGCACAGGAACATGCAGTGCAAGTGTAGACAGCCCTTGTTAATAGCAGTATACGTGTACTTGATGGCTGTGTGTAGTTGTTCAGTGATTGTCTCCACCCTGGGACACAATGTGTACAAGGACATAACAATGTTGTGCAAGTGTTACAAGCTGTTGGTGCATATATTTGCACATACACACACACACACACACACACACACACACACACACACACACACACACACACACACACACACACACAAAACACATGATGGTGCTACGCAATAACTGCTATGTGTACTTTTGTGGTCAGTGGAACTGGATGTGGTGTAGTAACGTGAGCCATGATCAACATGCTTCTTGTGGTCAGTCAACAATAATAATGTGTGCCAGACAGGCAGCTAGCATGCTGTACCTGAAGTGCAGTAACATGACTACATCCACAATTACACAGCCACTTGTTACATGGGTGTGTAAGGTGGCCAATAGTGAGCATTGCCTAACATGAATGTATTATTTGTTCAGGACTGTTGCACAAAGACATGGTAGGCCTCTATCCCTCAGGTATGTTATGTGTGCTGCATCGGGGATAAGTGGGATACTGAAGGGTGGCCATACAGCAGGTGTCATAATTGGACATGTGTAGCAGGCTAAGGTGTAGTGTCTATGCCAAACATGTGTGTGTTGTGTACATGTGTATCAGGTATGCCTATACAATGTCCAGTACTGTGTTGCCACACATGTGTGTCATGCTCTGTGTATTGCATGTGAGTGAGGCAGCTACTGAGAATAATGGGATAAGCGTAGTCTCACAGCAAACATGCACAGCATGCATTATGTGTAGGTGTTACATGTGCACACACTACACCTCCATATGACATGCACATGTCATTAGCAATAGTATTGTTATTACACACTCACCAGCATGGATTGGCTGCCTTGCTGTCACTCCAGAGGGACCTGCAAAAATATGACAGTGATTGCCAGTGGCCACAACTGTGCCATTGATACTGTGAATATGATAAAGTACAGTAGTACAACAGGTGGCTTTCACAGGTGTACAGATTATGCTCAGAATATCAATCTTGCAGAAGAATAGGCAGGTTAACAGCTGCACACAAAGTACATATCTCACACATGCATAAACTACCAGTACAGAGAACAGTCAACTACAGATATGGCATATTACCTGCACACTCCATTTCAACATGCTGGGTGGCTCCAGCGTCCATGATGACACATGTTTGTGGATGTTGTTGTTGTTGGCCTGGAGCCACAACACTTAGGAGGTGCTCCTCCACACTGGTGAGGGGGGGTGGATAGGTACCCCACCACCTGTGGCAAGCTGTTGTCTGTAGATATCATACGCACGCTGCCGGACATGTCTAATTAAATCACTGCAGTGATGGCGTACCTGCTCATATGTCCGGTTATGCATGCCTATGTCATTTACCCGACGGACAAGATCTTGCCACAGTGCAGCCCTCTCATGCTGGTTCTGGCTGGTCCTGGAAAACAGCACAGAGAAATTCTGCACCAGGCTCTGGTGCATCTCCTGATCCTCTGCTGCTGTATAAGGTGGGTTACACTGATGCACCATCACCCTGGATGGAAAAGAAAAACATGTGAGCAAGTCATGTGGCACACTTAATATTCTAATGTACTATATCACTTAACTGCCATATATAGCATCTGTCTGTCTATCAGGGGATACACATGTTCGATACCACATATCAGTGCTCAGCCCACAACTGTCTTACAGTGCCTGC
>NC_056733.1:1710882718-1710957718 GCF_019279795.1 Protopterus annectens
GCAGTCTAGTGTTTCCAAGGTCCTGTGTTCGAGACTGACAGGGGTATTTTATTTTGCTGATGAGCAGACTACAGGCCTTGTCATACAGAGTGACTAAGGCACTTTTAAGCAGTTGTAAGCGGGTTTGTGCGAGTTTGTGCGATGCTTAGCTATGCTTATCTACGCTTACCTAAGCGCACACAAGCGCACACCCGCTGACTACTGCTTAAAATTGCTTACTCCCACTAACACCTGCGCTATTTTCTTTTAAAGAAAAGAAAATGGGGAAATAGGAAAGTGGTGAAAAAGGGGGCACAAAGAGGGAAGGACAATAGGAAAACAAGCTCGGGATGTGCAGGAAGGATGTAGGGAAGGCCCATAGCTTCCCAATTCTTTACCAGCAGCAGCGGTGCATATGTTAGAAATTTAGAGTGAGATTTGACACCTTCCACCCCTGAGAGAGGGGTGAGGACAACAAAATATGTTGTACAGCCAATTGTAATTATCGGTTTACATGTCCAGCAAACATGTATGCGAAATGGGCAGCTATGTATGGGGCATAATTTTTTTGTGGGAACAGAGTGCCCTTTCTTTCTTTTTTTTTTCAGGTGAGAGTGGAATGTGAGGTACAGGAAGTAGGTATATTTGGGGAGGTAGGTTGGGGAGGTTAACAGACAAGACAAACAAGACGCATACAGGGGCAGAGTATGACACATGTGGGGGGTAAACACAATTGACTGGGATGGATGTTTGAATATCGCAAGCCCATGAGCCCACAGATGGCAACAGTGGAACTGAGATCCCCACCCATGGGCAGTTACCACTGCGCCTTCACAGCCCAGGCTGGGGCTGTGCTGGGGGCTGGATAGGATGGGCAGGCACACCCGTGAGTTGCGCCACTCTCGCCTCAAGCTGGCATAGTGGATCAGTCACAGAACGCCTGATCTCACTACTCACCACAGACCGGACCCTATGGAGGGGGAGTGGAGGCTCTCCTCCGGCCATGCTTGCAGATGGGGGATGATCCCCATCCCCTGCAGCGCTTCCCACCTGAAGGTGGCACAGGGCCACTGGAGGAGGAGGTCCCGGCCTGGGCACTGGTGCCAGGTGCACTCACCAGCTGAGGAGGGAGAGGTGGGTCCGCTGGAACCCGCCTTCCCTGTTGTCCTATGTTTAGCAGTATTTTATGGTATTTTGGGTTAGTAACAAACAACACCATTTAAAATTAGTTGTAACAGCATGCATCCGTATTCCCATTAACCAAACACACATGAATTCCGAACATTGAGCAGCAAGCATAACACATGCATATTTAGAACAACAGTGGACATTCCAACAGCATGCAGGGTTGATTGGTGGCAACAGGCCATCAGGTTTGGATATGTGAACAGGACACATGCATCAACGTACATGCAGATATGTATAAACCAACAGGACAAATGTCCATGGGAATTAATTGTGAATACACATACCCAGTTTGGTGTGGAATGGCATAATTTGTGAAAATAGGGTAGGGTGGAGAAATATTACATTAACAATGTAAACTACCTATACATATACTGTACATTCCTAGTAGATGCAGATATATATCCCCTACATGTATTAGTACAGTTTCCTGTATGTAACCTTAGGAATGCTGGTGATGGGGATGTTACTGCTACGTTAATATACATTCCATTTTTATTCATATATGTTCATATCTGGCTGTGTTCAGGTAAAGCATCCTGCTACATTTGACTTATATGGGTCTAGACAACTGTGGATGTTCAGCATTTCATACAACCATACTAGCTCCATAATGCAAGGGTACAGCAACATATCCAAATTGTGGGACAGACACAGTCCAGGTTCTGTACTTTATTAAAGACATTTCACTCTTTGGTTGCGGCTGTCTCATTCATTTCATTATGTAGTGAATGCAGTATACCTTTATTCCAGACTTATTACAGCTTTCTTGGTAGCTTCAAACTCTCTTTCTCACACTCTCTCACTTATGTTATATTTATATTTCAGCATAGTACTTAATTCTAGGCTTTATTAACATTTATTACTGGGTTACAACAATCCTTTCCAGTTGACTCACTTATTTCCTATGGCAGAATTTACAAGGATGTATTCGACAGTTGTCTATCCTTTGTTGATTGATTACAACACTCATTTTCAGGCTGAAGCAGTTATCTGATATTACAATACAGGTGGAAACTCTATTTGAGACTTGTTTAATCTTTATTACTGGATTGCAATACTCTTTTCCAGGCTGCATCACTAATCTAATCTTACAATACTAGCAGAATCTTTCACCTTTAGTACTGGGTTACAACACTGAACTCTTTTACAAGCTGTCCCACTTATATTCTATAACAATACCAGCAGAATAATTACTAACCTGCCTGATGGCGCAACCTCGCCAGCCTATCAGCATAGGTTTGCCAATTCGCGGAACGAAAACCTGCAGCTGTAATATAAATGAAGGAATATTGTAACATACCTATCCATACTATAGGCTAGGATAGCATTTCTTACATATTTAATTACATGGATACTTACTCAGTAGAGGGGCATTGGGCATTTGGTGGGCCTCCTGGATCCATTGGTTCAGTTGGTCCTCCTTTCATCACTTCCGGTCTGCATGGTGGTGACGGACCTGTTCACCAGTCCTCAGAATGCCTGTGGCACTGGTGAGATCATGTGCCAACCGGTTCCACACCTCTGCCTTATACGCTCCCCATTGAACCTGGCCCTGCATGAGTTGCACTTCATGATCATGGACTAGGAGCCAAACCATATATTTTGACTCATCAACACCCCCCTTTCTGCTCTAAAGCGATTTCCCTTTCCTGCACCTGCCATCCTGACTGCAAATGGGTACCACAATCAGTTATGGTGTGTATTCCCACCTATGGGGCTTATATATGCCGGTTTTCCCGCACTTATCTGTGATTGGCCATTTTGGATATTTCTCTGCTTACAGCAAACCTGCTTTGTCATGGTTATATTTTCATTCATTCCTATATGTATGGTAATACTGTATTTCTCAGTACAACTGTCATGGCTTAGTGGTTCAGTACTTTGACTATGGTGCACCGTATCCCAGGTTCGATCCTTGCCATTGCTTTTTTATTTTACTACTGTCTAGACAGGCTAGTAGGTGTGTCTGTGTAAAGGCGACTTTGCTACAGCTTGCCCAGCGTTGCCCGATGGTAAGCTGGTTGGCACACTACGCAGCTCCATGCAAACGGCTTACGCTAGGTAACGCATTATTTAGCCATAAGTACTCATATTAAGCTGGGTAAAGCACTGCCCAGCTACGGGAACTCATATTGAGCTTGTTAAAGCACTGCCCAGCTACGGGCACTCATATTGAGCTTGTTAAAGCGCTGCTCAGCTACGGGCACTCATATTAAGCTTGTTAAAGTGCTGCTCAGCTATGGGCAATTATGATCCTTTTTATATATACATAATATAGGTTTTGTTCAGAAATACATGGGCCATTTCATTACATTTTACTTAAATTAAATTTATATATATCGGGGAATTGTTTCATACTTATTTAAAGAAAAATGGAGGGGGATGTTGTAGGGCTCGAACCATAACTACCTATTCTTTGGGCAATGTCTGTACCACTATGCTATTGCTACTGTGCTTAATTTGCATATGTAAGATCGTATATGCTTTTCAATGCCGTATCTGCTAACTGTGGTTGAGCGAAGGGCATACCCGCATAAACGAACGCAAATGCGGGCAAACATTTTGGAAGTTATAAAAAAAAAAAAGAAACTGCTATTTTTACATTTTACATATTTTCAGTAGGGTTTAGTCTGTGGGGATGTGTGGTGTTATGTTCCTTGACATTTCAGCGGACTCGCTCGTGGGTGTTTACTTTCAGGACTCTGACTCTTCTGGGGCATGTCACTTTGCTGTACTCGGCAATCGGGCACGCCCCTACTTTCCTACACGGACCGTATTAGACTTGGGTATGATTCAGCATGCCCTCATGAATATGCATGGCATGCTGACGTCATACCGTTGAACTGCATCCTCCGAGTAAGACATATTAAGTCTTACACTGAGGTTTTGTGAATCCGGCCCATTGTCTTCTGCAAAACTCTTAAATTCCTGCTAATATTTTGGAGTTCTTTTGCAAGTAAAAATATATGCTCCCAGTATGCTTTCAACTAGAATTTTCCTCTTTAGCATATATGATTTCTACTTTTTTTAAATTGTACTAAAAAGATCATGGTAAAAACATCCACAAAAAGATCCTCCAAAATAAAGAAGGTGGTAAAAACAGAAGACTCCAAAATGATTTCCTTTTGATACGATTGCAAACTATTGTGACAAATCAAACTTTCCTGACAAAGTAGAAGAATTAAGATGAGCATCTGCAAAAACCTGTTTCCTCAGCAATCATCCTGGACAGCATCCTGTAAACCACTCAGCTGGTGTGTTTATTACAGACTTAATGCTGAAAAGGCAGTTCTCTAATAAGGGCATGAAATCTTCCATCAAAAGAGATGAAATGTCATTGGAGTGCATGATGAAATGATCCTTGAATGTTTATTGAGAAGGGACAGTGATACTGGGTGTTACAGTCAGAATATACTGCATACCTGAGCAAATAGCAAACCACATTTGAATGTCTGACCAAAGCACATGCTCTTCGCAGGCCATATCAAAATTTTCTATGTCTGACAGTATGCTGTGGGAAAAGTCTGTGTAGCTCTTTGTACAGGTATGGAGTGACATAGCCTGAAAGACAAGTTATTTAACAGATTGCAATCATTGTGGGGGTCATGGGGAAAGAAATTATCCACATATGGTAAAATGAGTTCAAAATTTAGGGGAAAACTCTCAAAGCTGGCATATTTTCATAGAGGGTAAGATACAAAGGAAATCAATATGACAGAGAAATGGTCTGCAGGAGAAGAGGATTTTATGTTTGTTGAAAAAGATGAAAATAAAATATAACCAAAAAAGTGAAAATATGGGAAACATAATGCAAAAGACAAATGTGTAGTGCCTACTACAATAAGTGATACAACACTGAACATGACATTTGTTACATGAGCAAAGGCATACATTCTAACAAGAAGGGATTGCAAAATACGTGTGAGTAATCCATTAACTCAAACAAGGAAAGAGGGTCTAAAATCCTATAATGAATTGATGACTTGACATACAAGGATGTGTAAAGTGTTGGTGCAATACAAAAACATAAAACAAACTTTAAGATTGGTGTTAACTGTGCCAAAGGTGAAGATACCATTAGTGCAGAACCAGGCGTCTGATGACACAAGGTGGCCAAAGCATGTGCTGTGATGATGAGTATTGCTCAGCTGTTGTGATGTGGGATCTACCCATGCCTGATGCCGTTTACACACCATAGTGATGCCCAACTGCTTTAATTTCACTGGAGGTAGGAAAATCTTTTTTTTTTTCTAGAACCAAGTGTTTGTCTTAACTAATGAATATGGAGACAACCTGACAACATATTGTACATGTCCTATAATCCTGTCTGAAAATACAATCCTTCTGTCATGTTAGTGTGCATCACTGATATTTTTCAAAAATTTGCTTTTTTACTTGTTTTAATTACTTTCATAATTGATTATTCAGCAGAAGAGCTATAGTCCATGAAGAATAGTGTGTATATTGTACCTTTAAGAAGTGTTTGAAGGACAGCATGTGCATATAAATCGCAAGCACGTGCTAGCTTCAGTGCCATGTTGAGAGTGCAGCCAGAGAGTGAGCATGTGTGAATTCGGCAGCTAGTTTCTTTATAAGTTTACCTAAGTTAAAGTTATTAAGCCTCAAACCTGATGTGTGTGTACATAATAAAGCTGCTTGAACAGAACCCACATATCCTGACCAGACGAGCGACAGTCCAAAAGTGGGTGTTATTATTTGCCTATTTTTTACTCATTAAGTTGTTTTTCATGCACTTGCTATTGTATCTTAATGATGGCAAGTTAAAATTAAATTCAGACATTTGCAGAATGGATATTTTAGTATTGATAATTATAGTTAATCATCACTACCAAGATTACATGTATATATCAAAAACTGTGCATAGTGGTTACTTTTATAAATGGTATATAATAATTGTTTTGAACTAGACAACAGAAAAACACTTCCCAACAATTTTCATAAAGTGATAAGCATGTGAAACACAAAATATTGAGAGAAACAATAGCCTGACATATTTGACAGAATGGGAGTGCTGCCATTCATGCACAGCATGAAACTAAAGCATTTAACAAAGCCTGTGCTCCATGCTTCTCCATGGAAAACCATTAGTCTGAATGCAATCTATGCAAATAGTTAGACAGGCTAATGGCTCTTAAAATAACACCAACAATAAAAAGGTATGGTTGAACTGGTGACCTCCATGGCTAAAAGCCATATTGCATCATTTCTTTTTAAAGAGGTCATGTAACTAAACGGCATTTGTCCAACCATCATTTTCATTCATTGTCTTATCAGAAAGGTCTGTTGCATCAAACCGCAGCAGTAAAAACATTATTTATCAGGTCCATTATATTGAGATGTGCTTCACTAAGGAAATTCTTAGGGGATGGATGGGACCCTTACCCTCTCCTCATGTAGCAAGACCTACACAACTAAATGTAACCTATGCTGAGGCCATAGCACCTTACAGTGAGTTTTATATATATATCTATATATTTATATATATATCTTTATATCTATATATCTATATCTATATCTATATATATATACATATATATATATATATATATATACATATAAATATATATATATATATATATATATATATATATATATATATATATATATATATATATATATATATATGTATATATATAGGAGGATTTTTGTAGAGAAATAAGATGTGGCAGAAAAGATGCAGTCATGTGATGCGTGACCACTGCACTTAAACAGAAATTATAGATACTCATAGAGCACAGACTATTAGCTAAAAATCAACAGAAATGGATCAGAATACTCAGAAAATACAACAACATTTGTTGTTAATGGCACTTTGCAGAACAGCTTAAGCCTTTATTACTTCTTCTTTGCAATGATCAGCCATATAAAAATATGTTTGTATTTTTTTTCCTGGACTTGGGGATTAATCTTCCTGTGAAAAAGAAACACTGAGGACAAAGAAAGTTATGCCATAATCAGTGGCTGTGCCTTCCATGGTGCCACCTGTATCCAAAAATAAATAGTAGGAATTGATTAAGGAGAGGCTATAATGCTTAGCTGGATAGATATCACTTTAGTTCTTATGAATAAAGCAAACAGGAAAAAACAATAGCATATCTGTGAAATATTTTAGAGAAATAATTATATAATGTTAGTTCTCAAAACACATGACATTATGTGAAAAATGTATCCTTTTCAAAGAGCCCCAAGACATGCCTCTCAGCCTTTCCTCACCAAATGTGTGACAAGATGTGTGGTAAAGTAGGCAAGATGTGTGACATATCATCAGACACGACAGTGAAATACAAATAGCTGAGACTGCTATTTCATACAGTTTAGTGATAACATGACTGTATTATATATTTATAGTGTGTGCTTAAAATAATCATAGTTTGAAATCATGTACCACAGTATCTTAATTATGCATATTTTGCAATGGCTAGAGATTTTTTCTAAAATAAAAACTTGTGCGTTTGTTGCCCAGCACTGCTCTTATTTCCATATACTGAGCCCTCTGCACCCCATTCAGTACTGTTGGTCTGTACATCATAAAGTTTTACCTTGTTGCTTCCCTGCGACAATTCATACAGTATGAAAATGAAATACCACATAAAGTCACCTTTTTCATTTCTTTTTTCATTTTAGGGTTATAATATTGACACTAAAGTGTCAGACGTTATACTTAAAACAATCTAAGTGCCATGTCTCTGAGGCCTCTAAGTGCCATGTCTCCTAATCTTTGAAGAATTCACCACCATAACAGGAATATGCAGTTTAAACTGAGTTTATTTACATTGATTTTAAACAAGAAACATATTTGCTGAGATACACTTCAAAATATCACTAGATGCAACCAGCTGAGACTAGTGAACTACGTTCCATACAGTGCTAGTTTTGTATCGCCAAATTACCATATTGCACTAAATCTCTCTGTTTTAGAGTGAAAAAAAAACAATATATTTATTATTATTATTATTATTATTAACTTTTATTTTCATAAACTTAAACTTTCTTATTTGCAATGGTGATGGACAAGTTGACAGACGAGATCAGACAGGAGTCCCCATGGACTATGATGTTTGCAGATGACATTGTGATCAGTAGTGAGAGTAGGGAACAGGTGGAGGAGACCCTAGAGAGGTGGAAATATGCTCTAGAAAGAAGAGGAATGAAGGTCAGCAGGACTAAGACAGAATATATGTGTGTGAATGAGAGGGAGGATAGAGGAATGGTGAGGATGCAGGGAGTAGAGGTGGCAAAGGTGGATGAGCTTAAATATATGGGATCAACAGGTCAGAGTAATGGTAAGTGTGGAAGAGAGGTGAAGAAGAGAGTACAGGCAGGATGGAGGGGGTAGAGAAGAGTGTCAGGAGTGATTTGTGATAGACGAGTACCAGTAAGAGTGAAAGGGAAGGTCTACAAGAGGGTAGTGAGACCAGATATGTTATATGGGTTGGAGACGGTGGTATTGACAAAAAGGCAGGAGTGAAAGCTGGACGTGGCAGAGTTAAAGATGTTAAGATTAGCACTGGGTGTGACAAGGGTAGACAGGATTAGGAATAAGTGTGTTAGAGGATCAGCCCAGGTTGGAAGGCTCGGAAACAAAGCCAGAGAGGCAAGATTACATTGGTTTGGACATGTGCTGAGGAGGGATGCAGAGTATATTGGGGAAAAGATGCTACAGATGAAGCTGCCAGGTAACAGGAAAAGAGGAAGGCCTAAGATAAGATTTATGGATGTGGTGAGAGAGGACATGCAGGTGGTTGGTGTGACAGAGTAAGATGCAGAGGACAGGAAGAAATGGAAACAGATGATCCGCTGTGGTGACCCCTAACGGGACCAGCCGAAAGAAGATTTTCATAAACTTGAACTATAAAATTCCAGGATTTTCAGTGGCCATTTATATTCCTTTGCAAATATTTTTAACATTTCCCTCGATAAAATATTTTTAACAAACATTCTCCTGAAGCTGTACATCACCTTTATAAATGAAGTTTCTTTGACTTGATCACTGCTCTGATACATCTAGTCCTTGTGACAGTTGATAAGCGCTGTGTAGGAGACTGGTAAGGAACTGATATGACTAGAATACTCTTGCTAGATATGCTGGTTGATTCAGTATTGCTTCTCAGGTCTTTGCAATGGGACGGAATGTTTTCCTCTTCATATTTCCCACCACACACAAATTAGGTGAGTAGCGGGGTGACACCCTAGCTCCCTTTGTCTTGGCATTTGTGATGCACATTGCACATTCAGATGCAAGTGGGCTGAAGTCCCTGTATTGTGACTCCTGTTGAAGGACACATCGTCTCTCCCTTTCTTTTATTCTTTCTCTCTCTCTCTCTCTTCCTCTCCTTTGATGTAACTATTGCAACAATTTGGTCGGTGAGTCTGAGTATCACTGAAAAGAAAGCTGAAGCACTGAGGTAAAAGCTCTGTACCCCATCAAAAGCTGGTTTTGGCTGCACTCATTGGCCAAAGGTAACTTTGTAAATGAGAAGTAAGTGCTAGGTATTGGTCCTGAACATTATAAAGCAGGTCTGTCACTGCTTAGACACGGTAGTCAGACTCCTTTTGTGATTGGGAGAATTTTGTTCTACTAGTGTAGTGCCTGAACCCATCGTTTTCTGCAAGCTGAGTCCATTGTCAGAGACTAGATGTTTGGGAAACCGTGCCCCGCAAATACTGCCTTTAGATGTACAACCACATCTTCAGCTTATAAGACAGGCACTTATTACTGTCAAGACTGAACACATATGCATGTACTTTTTGTCAAAGGCTGTTGTGTAACTTGTTCAGCATTAAATAGCTCAATAGAGTTGGATGACTTTTTGATACAAGCTTAACAATTCAATACAACTTCATCCATGTGTTCATTTAACCCTGACCACCATGCCGTTTGTGTAGTACTTTATCTAGATTTCACAATCACTTTATAGCCTTTGTATATTCAGTCTAATACACTAACGCAAATAGCTGATGACATTTCTAGTCTGTATCATACTAAGTGTAGACCATTATGTACTTTGAGAGATGCCATTTCTGGCCAGTACTGATTCATCCCTCCATTCTGTCTGTTGCAGCCTGACCATCCATTTGACAAAAGGTTGTCACTTGAGAGCATGCACTGTCAGCATGCAGCTCTCCTCAGATTTAAGCTAAATAAGCTAGACCAGCTGCTAGGTTATCTAGTACAGCATCAATGTTTACTTTGGTATCCTGCATTAGATCTATGTATAATTTGGCCTGTTTCTCATCTTAAGTACATGAGACTAGGTGACTTCTGCAAGCAATTATTGACTGGTACATGCCTGACAGTGTAGGAATACCTCATGAGTCTGAGACAGAATCCATGGAATCTGGTTGAAAGTTCAGTCTCAGTCTGAAAACCCAACAACTTCAGTTCATTGTTTGGTTTATTCAAACTCATTCCAAAGGTGGATGAAACTCTTGCTTTAAGTGGTTGAATGCTTTCTGCTGGGTGTTTCTCCAGTGGCAGTTGTTCTTCTTAGAGAAGATGTGATTTCAGTGGCATGTGTCTTTCATCCAGACTTGGGATCAAATTTCCAGGTTGGTTAATTTATTTATTTAACATTTGTTTATCAGGAAAGTCTGACTTGGAACATAGCCAATTTTCAGCAGAGGCCCAGGGAGAAATGCTTCAGATGCATGCCTTTGCAATATGGGAGGAAATTAGAGCACCCAGTGGAAACCCACACAAATGCAGGGAGGATATGCAGAACTCTACATGGAAGGCACCCCAGCCAGGAATCAAACCAGATAACCTCTTGCTGTGAGGTGACAACACTACCTCTGCACCACTGCACCATCCATTAATTATCCTAACTATCCCAGTAAAGCTGTAAACTTTCTGTCATTAGACAGCTCCCTTATGGGTTGGGTCTCACCATGTTAGCAGATAAGATGTGGCCCCAGATTTTACTTCTTCACTTTTGCTCAGGTAATACTTTTGGCATAACCAATGGGATAAACTTTCTAGATCATATTTACTCTTATGTGTAGTCTGCCATCATACTTTGAATGTTCTTCCCCAGATGAGGACATCAGCCATAAGTGTCTCTAAAACCACTAACAACACCTGTTGGATGTTCTCTGTAGTTGAGGTAATTCTCACTGATAACAAAGCAGATGCACTTGTCAGATCCATCTTTGTATATAACCTGTAATAGCATACTGAACTTGCTAAACACCTGTTCTATGGCTTTCATTCCCAGTATCTGCCTCACAGATAATATAATGTGCTTCTGCCTGCACACTGTTTCTTTAACTCTGATTGGATTGACAGGGATATATATGTGCCATTCTTGTTGAGTACTGGTGCCATTGCCAAGCACCCACTAGTTATAATATCTAGGCTCTCCATGCATGCAAGGTCCTTCTTGGCTTTCCCAGTAAGGGTATTAGAACATATCTAGGTGTCATGAGGGAGTAAGGCTTCACACAGAGCCATTTCTAGGTCATCTGGAGCCACCTGCAGTTTCCCAAACTACCCCCAGCTGAAAGATAAGAAAAAGTCTTATAAAATGTTCAAAGCTGAAGACATAAAAAAAAACAAAACAAAAAAAAAAAACTCTTGTTCTGTGAAGTGAAACTGCAAATGGATCAAGCAGCTTGCTACACTTAAATCACCACACACTGAGAGCTTCAGCCATTGCTGCAAATGCAGTATCTGCCTTCATTTATGAAGCCAGTACTGCAGCCAAGAGCACCTATCAATGGCTCCCCCTAGTAGCCCTAACAGCCTGCACTCAGAGAAGCCATCCCCTTCACCTATCCCCAGTTACAAGTCTGGTTTCACACTAGCATTGAGTTTAAAGGTGCTTTTCTACATCATCATTCCTAAAGTAGTACATAATGTCAGTAAGTCTCCAACAGTTCCTTGTGGCTGGTCTACTCAGTAATTGAACATAAGATGCTGACATCATAAACATCTTCCTTAACTGTAAGCACTCTCTTTTCAAGGAGACGTGTGCCTGGCCTACAGAGCAATCTCAGATCCAAACCTAATGGAGATGCTGCACATCTGCAAGTCAAATGGGACAAGGGTCACCCACTCCAGAGACCTTAACCTGGCCTAAGGCATAAAAAGGACCTGCTAGAGAGACAAATATGTCTCTCAGATGTCGCCACTCCTCTGGAATAGGCTAATTCATATCAAACAGAGCCTCTCTATGACCCTGTTTAAGTGTAGCCTGGATAACTGGATGGGAAACCGTAAATTCCTGCCTGGGATTTCCCCAGTGACCCTCCTAGATATGGGCAGTTGCTGCTGACTAAGATCTCTAGTTTAGGCAAGATCCTTTATACTCAGTTTTTCTAGTATTATATTGGGTACACACAGCTAGGCTTGTAAAGACCTTTGGGTCAGTAGCCTAGTAACCACCTACAAACCTATAAGTGACTCTGCTGACAACCTTAGGACAGAAAACAGAATATCTCTAGACCCATAGATCAGCTATTTTTATTGTGTGTGTGTGCTTTAGTGAATATGCATGGGGTCTTCCACATTTTAATATCCTTGTTGAATTGATGTAGAATGGCTGTCATGTCAGTATCTGCTGGAATCCTGAATTTCACTGTATCCTCTCTGATAAATAGTTTTACATACCAAGGATTTAATTCACCATCCACCATAAAAAATTGCTTCCTGTATGGCTGACACACAGACTTTTTTATAATGCCCATTTTTTTCCAGGAGTGGCTGCAATAATTTTGTTTGGGCACATTTGGGTGGCCTGAATAACCACAGCTACAGCAGGACTGTTGTGGAGGCTGCTGTTAATGCAGAAACTTTGAGCTCTGTGTCTGCCTCATAGGTTTCTATTTTTTGGCTTCAGTGGAAATGGCATTAATTTCTGCCTCATTTTTAGCTTCAGCTGTATAACCTCCAAAGTCTCTTTGCTGTCATTTGAGTGCCTCAGACTGTTATGCCATCTTAGCAGCATTTCTAGTGTCAGATCTTTGTCCAGCTGCATATTGTCCGACAAGATCGAGTGTCTGAGTCTGACTGCTAACCTGTTATAATCAGCTGATCAAGGAGTGGCTCATATTTGCAATTTTCAGATAATGCATGCAAGACATCCACTGTTTATAGGTTCATAGGTTCATAGGTAGGTACTAGGCTATTGGCCCTGGGGCCTATACAAGCCCAGCCGAAAAGCTACCCTGGCATTTGCCACCCAAGAAAATTATTTTCCTGTGCCACTGTCGAGCAGAGCCACAGAGGTGATCCCCAGGGTGAATTTCCTATTTCCCATCCAATCATCAAGATTTTTCTTGAAGAGTGCTAACGAGGAGCTTTGTTTGATATAGATAGGTAGTTTATTCCAGAGTATGGGAAGTCAGTGGGACAGGAATCTATCCCTCCCACATGTTCTGTTTATTGTGGTGACAAGTTTAGGTCCCTAGAGCTTGTAGCTCGGAGGGATTGGGATTTCTTTAAGTGGAGCAAGTCCAACAGCTCTGGGTTTGGCATAGCTTTGTATGTTAGGCAGAGATCACCTCTGAGTAGGCGATATGCGACGGAGTAAAGCTGGGGTTTTTTGAGATGGTCTGCATAGGGCATCTGTTTGAGGCTGGTAATCCTCTTTGTGAGGTATTTCTGCGGCCTTTCCAGTTGTTGTAGATGTCTTGTGGGGTACATACCAAAAGGGGTGTTGTACTCTATAATGGGTCTAATGAGTGATGAGTAGAGGGGAACAATGACTTCTTTTTTTCTGGATGAGAAACCTTTTGTGATGAGGTGTGCCATGTAGAAGGATTTCCTGACTACTGTGGTGATGTGATTATCAAAGGAGAGACTATTGCCCACCTGTGTCCCAAGGTCTCTTATCACACTTTCGGTGTTAAGTATACTACCGCCTATGTTGTAGTTCATGGGTACAGAGTTTTTACCAAAGGGGATGACAATGCACTTTTTGTCATTGAGCTTGAGGCCATGGCTTTGACATCAGGCATCTGTCTCAGTGAGGCCCTTTTGTAGGATGTACACATCATTAGGAGTTTCGATTATGGCTCCTAGATTGCAGTCATCTGCGAACTTCATTAGCCAAAGACCTTCTGTGTTAGCCTGTACTTCAGAGAAGTAGATACCAAACAGTAGAGGACCCATGACTGAACCCTGTGGTACTCCACTTGTCACTGGTCTGAAGTCGGATTTGGAGTCTGCTACTTTCACAGTGTGGGTTCTGTCAGTGAGCCGGTTGGCAACCCATCTTGTGACATATGGATTTATACCTAGTTTAGTGAGTTTATCTATAATTCCAGTGTGGGGGATGGTGTCAAAATCCTTGGCAAGATCTAGATAGGCTATGTGAATCACCTTACCCTTGTCTACAGCTTTGGTGACTGCTTCAAAGAAGTCTATCAGGTTTAGGAGACATGATCTGCCTTTTACAAACCCGAACTGGGTGGGGGTCCAGAGTTTGGAGATCACCAATGTCTTTGTTTATAAATTCCATGATGATATGTTCCATGGCCTTGCGGACCAGGCTCATCAGGCTAATGGGGCGGTAATTCCCGGGGTCCGTGGTGGCTCCCCCCTTGTAGAGTGGGATAACCGTCGCTGTGTGCCATTCAGCAGTCACAAAGCCTGAGGTGAGGCTATGATTGAGCATGGTACTTAGGTGGGATGCCAGTTCGTTCTGTAGTTCATGTAGAATGCAGCCTGTGATGTTGTCTGGTCCCATGGATGCTGTGTTCTTGGCTTTGGAGAGTGTGGTTTTTACCTGTGCAGCCGTGATTACAGGAACTTTACATTCTTCTGGTATAGAGATGGGCTCTTTAGGGGGTGAGAGTAAAGTTCATAGGTTCATAGGTTCATACTAGGCTATCTGCCCTAGGGCATTTATAAGCCTAGCCAGAGTGTGTTTGGCTTTCGCCACCCATTTTAAATTAATTTTGCTATGCTCTTTTTCGAGGTTAGTATACTGTGCCTCTGTCTAACAGTGACACAGAAGTGATACCCGGGGTAAACCTACGATCTCCCATCCACTCAACAAGATTCCTCTTGAAGAGAGTCAATGAGGGACTCTGCCTAACCTGGACTGGGATTTTATTCCAGAGTGAAGGGAGCCTCTGGGTTATGAATCTGTCCCTCCAGCATGTCCTATTTATTTCAGTGCTGAGGTTCAAGTCTCTCGAGTGCATAGCTCAATGGGATTTGGATTTTCTGATGTGCAGCATGTCCATTAATTCCGGGTTGGACATGACTTTATACGTCAGGCACAGATCGCCTCTGAGCAGGCGATATGCCACTGAGTAGAGCTGGAGTTTCTTTAGCCGGGCAGCATATGTCATCTGTTTGAGCCCTTTGATCCTCTTGGTGAGGTACTTTTGGGTTCTTTCCAGTTGCTGCAGGTGTCTGGTAAGGTACATCCCAAAAGGGGCATTGTACTGAATTATGGGCCTGATGAGGGATGAGTAAAGAGGCACGATGACCTCCCCTGATCTAGATGTGAATCCCTTCATGATTAGGTGGGCTATATAAAATGTTGTTCTAACCACTTTGGCCACGTGGTTGTCAAATGAGAGATTGCTATCAACTTGGGTCCACAGGTCCCTAATTACTTCTTCTGTACTTAATGGATTACCACCTATGTGGTAATTTGTGGGCACTTTGTTTTTGCCAAAGGGGATGACTATACACTTTTTGGCATTTAGCTTGAGGCCATGGCTCTGGCACCAGTTGTCTGTTTCTATGAGGCCCTTTTGGAGGATGCTTGTGTCGGCTGGAGAGTTGATTATGGCACCCAGTTTGCAGTCATCTGCGAATTTGGTCAGCCACAGTCCTTCCGTGTTGGCCTGTACCTCTGAGAAATATATACCGAACAAGAGAGGTCCCAGGACTGAGCCTTGTGGGACGCCACTTGTAACTGGTTTGGAGTCTGACATGGCTCCAGCAATTCTAACCATGTGGGTTCTGTCCTTGAGCCAGTTTGTAACCCATCTAGTGACATAGGGGTTTATATTTAAGCTGGTGAGCTTATCTATAATGCCCGAGTGGGGTATTATATCGAAGGCTTTTGCAAGGTCCAGGTAGGCTGTGTGGACCACCTTCCCCTCGTCAATGGCCTTGGTGACTGTTTCAAAGAAATCGACCAGGTTTAAGAGGCAGGATCTGCCCTTAACAAAGCCAAACTGGGTAGGATCCAGTGTCTGTAGGTCCCCAATATCTTTATTTATGAGGTCCATGATGATCCTTTCCATAGCTTTGCAGACCAAGCTAGTCAGGCTTATGGGGCGATAGTTTCCAGGATCCGTTGAGGCACCACCTTTGTGGAGAGGGACCACTGTTACTGTACGTCACTCTTTGGGTACATATCCTGTAGTAAGGCTGAGATTGAACAGTAGTTTTATGTTTGGGTTTAGCTCTTCTTGGAGTTCATGTAGGACGCAGCCCGGGACACCGTCTGGTCCCATTGATGCTGTGTTTTTCGCTTTGGAGAGGGCGGCTCTTACCTGAGCATCTGAGATGTTAGGGGGGCAGCACTCTGCTGGGATAGATATTTGCCCTTTTGGTGGGGGGGGGGGGAGTTTGCGCTGAACCTGTCAGCTAGGATGTTGGTAATGTCTGTGGGTTCGGTGTATTTTTTGTCATTTTGAACTAATTCTGAGCATATCTGGGAATTCCCACCCAGGTTCCTAACATAACTAAAGAAAGTCTTGTGATTATCCTTAGTGTCCTGTGCAATTTTTCTCTCGAAGCTGGCCTTAGACGATTTTATGAGTGCCCATAGTTTTTTGCTAATACTGATCAGAGATGCCTTCCTTTTTGGGATTTTGCTCTATCATGTAGTAGCTTCCTCCTTCTATTGTATAGTTTGTTTATGGCTGGGGTCCACCAGACAGGACGTCTGCCTTTGGAGGATTGGGTCTTGGTTTTATTTGGGATTGCAAGATCCATGCATTCCTGAAGGTGTTCATAGAATGCATTTATAAAGGATTCTGCAGTCTGGGCCGTATTTTCCACAGGCCCGGGGGCTTTGAAGGATTCCACCTCGGTTTTGAGGAGTGTGAAATTTGCTTTAGAGAAGTTTTTCACTGTGGTTTTCTGGGCAGGGGGTGGAATCGGGATGTGAATATCCAGTGAGATTAGTTTATGTTCTGATCTTACCAGTGAGGGATACACTTCTGGTCTGGAGCATAGAGTCCCCATGTTGGTGATGATCAGGTCCAGTATGTTTTCCCCTCTTGTGGGAGTGGTAACAAGTTGTTCCATAGCATTTGAGTTTATAAATTCTAGGAACCTTTGGGCTAGGGTGTTGGAGCTAGAGTAATGCTCTCAGTCTATGTTTGGGTAGTTGAAGTCGCCCAATATAATGGTGTTTCGAGAGACCTTCATATTTTCCAGTGTTCTCAGGAAGGCCGAGTGGGGTTCCTGGGTTTGGGAGGGTGGTCTGTAGTAGGCTATAAACAGGAAGGCAGTTGCGGTTGCTTGGGTGTCTGCTTTGGAGGTCTCTGCTGTTTAGGCAGATTTTTATTTAGATCATCCGAGTATGTTTTTGTGTGTTTATGTGTTTGGTTTGCTGTCGTGGTAGGTCTATGTGAGACTGGAATTGTAGTGAGTGTGGTTTCCTTCTCCTCCTGACTGGTTACGCCAGTACTGAGTTGAGAGAGCTTAGCCTCCAGTTTGGCTATATGGTTACATCTCTCACATGTGTTGGAGTTTGTTGGGAGGAGGAGAGGGTTGTCTGTATACATGAGGCAGTTGTAACATTGCCTCAAGATTCCCAGATTCACCAGCTGACCGGAGAGGAGATTGACAACTGACCTTTGGACATGCTAGAATAGTATTGGGAATTCCTTTATAATTGAAAAAAAGGCCAATGGAGATCAAGGTACTCAAGGGGAGTTTGTTAGCACTGACCTGGTGGGCTCTTGCCCTACTAAAGGTCAAATTATTTTAAAAATTAAAAAACTTTCAGATTTGCTTTTCATAACCTTATACAGTTGACATTCACCTTCATTTAAATTCTGGGTCCTGAAAACATTATCTCCTTCATCTCCAGTGCAGTATATTAAAATTTTCACTTGGTTTGCTTTTGAGGATGTATGCAGATTGCTTGCCAGATACACCTTCACATTTTGTAGTTTTGCAAAATCTAATGTCTCTAGTTAGTTGTTGAGTGAATAAAGTACTTGGTTACACAGTATCACATAACATTTCACAATCAAATGGCATACCTCTCAGCTTTCCAGATGTTCAACGAATGTCTAGATTTTTGCCTCATATTTTTGGTCTGCTCATGAAAAAATTTGTGACTTTCTGGCAAATTCCTGAGATTGAAATCATTAAATAATGGCACACATTTGATTTTCAGGCTTCATAACCTTCAGAAAATGCACGCTAGCACAAATCTTGTAAATCTAGCAACTTTCAAAGCTTATAAGAGCAATATTTAAAATCTGTCCCTATTTTTGGGTTGTTGTCCCCCAATCAATTTAGGCTTTGTCCAGATTTCTTGCACTAAGAGGTTGAGAGGTATGCAACTGGTTCCAGTGGGTCATTAGTGATTGTGGCACTTTTGTGATACAGTATCACATTGCGGTGGGAAATCAAATGGTTATAGTGGTTCATTAGTGATTATAGCACTTGGGAACACATCGCTGTGGAAAATCAAATGGTTGCCATAGTTGTATAGAGAATGTGGCACTTAGTGACACAGTATTACATGCTGTGGAAGCTGCATGTTTAGCTCTGCTATATCCTGGTAGTAACAAGTGTAGCTGCAAGTATATATATTAACTACATCAGAAGGTTAAATGTCTTGCTCAGCTCAATATCATGTTTTCCTCTTTTTCTCCCTCTGTAGCTAATTCCTGCAGCTGTACATTGAAAATGTTCTATGTGCTTTTGATTCCTTTATTTCTTTTTTTTAGCACTGCCTGAAGACATCTCTTGGCTTAAAAGGATTCACCACTGTGATAGAAATATGCAGCATTAACTGAGTTTATTTATCGCAACATAAAATAAAAAATAACATATCCACTCAGATAATGCATGAAAACATGCTAGTGCCAGTAATGCAGAAAGATAAAGTCCCGACTATTGCCCAGGTGACCTGACTTCGACTAGCAGCTCAGAAGGTTGCTGGCATCAGCAGGGAGGAGGAAGAGTTGGCTAATTCTGTAAGTTAGGGATGAAGCCAGCTGCACAGACACCCACTATCCCATGGAAGAGAGGTGGTGACACATAAGATGGCCTGGGGGCAGGTATTAGGATCACCAAGCCACCAATGGGTGGGAAGCCTTTGTAACAAGTGTGCAGAAGCATGGACGTGCAAGGGGAAGACATTGGTGGAACATTGCAGCAATGCAGTTTGCTTGTCATCCTGCCAGGGGTTGGAGTTAAGCCATTCAAAATGTCAATGCTGGAGTCACAGTCAGAGCAAAAAATGCCCTCATTACTATTTGAATGATGTCCGTCCCTCGAGAAGTTCTTACCGTTTCTCTGCATGAAATGCCAGAACAAAGGAAAAATTGGCACTGTCTGACCAAGGGGAGACTTGATGTTTGGCAGGTACAATGGTGAAAATTACCTGTAAAGAACCGAAAACATCCCTAGACTCAACCTGTCCAGACATGACCCAGAAAACCATGTCCCCCTTGTATAAATCATCAAATTACAAAATGATGCCACATTAACTATTTAGATTTATCATCTTACCAAAAGATAGGGCCCAACCAAACCAAGCACTATTATATGATATGCATCTGTGTCTCAATGTCCAGCTCTATGCCAAAGGGTCTGGCATATTTTCCATCTTATTCACATACATTACAAATTCACTGTCAAGATGCCATTGGGTCTTCTGCATTTAAATCTTGCAGCAAGCATGTGTGCACAATTGATCTTCTGTAACAGGAAACCTTGATGCAACTCTGTTCTGACAACCATAAATCTTGTGCAGTACATGTCTTGCAGCAATGCATTCTGAAATGCAACTTGATATGTGGCCTACACAGATTGTAAAACAAGCCTGTATGGGCATTTTCTAATCTAACCCATAAATTCTGCTGTTTTTAAAAGAACACCGTGATTTGTGAATTACTATTTCAAAATCCAGGAAGCCTATAATATTACTTTCTACATGCAATACAGAAGGTTTCAAAGAAATCAAACAGGTTTGCCACTCATGATATGTGACAGAGAGTGCATATATTCAGACATAGCCCATGGCAAGTAAGTATTAAGTTTATAGCATTTATATTGGTAAAAAAAGTCTTCCATTCTTAAAGAAATATGGTAAATGACCATATTCAGTTTAGAAGTTATGGGAATATAAACAGTCATTTTTATATAAACGGAGCAAATATGAAAGTCCACGTAATGTCTTACTGTTAGAAGCCTTATTATATTATATCTCAAATAAGGTATTATAGTAATAACAGAGTAATAAAGTATCATACCTGGCCAGTCAAGGAAGTAGCAGCAAGCCAAGTATACACTAGTTACATAAGAAACTTAAACATCTTGCTTGTGATCGGCTCACAATCACAGATGACAATATGAAAATCCTACATCATTATCCCAGACGACAAATGAGAAACCCTTATCCCACCTGAAAACATATTTGTTACCTGAGTCTTGAAAGTTCACAGACTTTAGGAATTATCTTGCTTCTGTCATGATAGGTAGGTGACAACTCTTAAGTCCCTGAGAGGAGCATAAACTCACAGACTTTTCTCTGGAGAAATAATAGTGAAACAGACCTTACAAATGTCAGTCACATGCAACCAATGACACAGGGAACTGGAAACTTTGTTTTCTTATGAACAAAGATGCAAAGGCTGCTAAATGGTTTTATTCTACACTTAATACTGTTTTTCTTCATGAAGGTAAGAAAACAATAAAGAAAAAAAAACAGCTGAATGAATGAAGGGTAAGTTTCTTGCACTAAAGCAGAAAACCATTGACGTTCTGTCATGTTAATGATGTCATTTCTTTCCAAAAAGCTCCTTCCATCAGAGAAATGCAGTCAAATGCCTCATGGTACAAGTCTCATAGTCTCATCTAAAACTATAAAGTAAGAGTATGAATAAAGAAAACTCCTCAAAAGCAGGAAGTCTGGAACCTTCCTGTAGAAAATAAGTAACATTAAAACTGCATCTCACAGATATTATTTTATGGAGGCATCTGATAACATGATCAGATATACAGATTCAGAAATATTAAAAAACAGCCAACATTCTTGAAAATAGATCAAGAGATATAACTGGGTGGTATCCTCTGTCAAACTTTGCTGTATGGGCAACATAATAAGCTATATAAAGCACAAGAAAAGTAATATTCTGTGCACGTACCATCTCTCTCACCAAAAATTCATTATATATTGCCAGATTGGAATAACATATTAGAAACAGGAAAGCAATTCTTTCATTCCAAACTGGTCTGTCTTTGACAACATTTATAGAGTTGAAACAGTACAAAATGAGGAAGGAACGTTGAAGTAAAGAGGTAAAAGGCAGAACTAATGGGTTTAGCAGCTTAGCATGGTATAACCCTTTTTAACTCCTGGCTAGATAATTTCTGTTCTCAAAATTATCCAGGAAATGAAAAACTAAGCCAGGCAAAAAAAAAAAAAAAAAAAAAAAAAAGAGTACCTTTGGAAAGCAACACAGACAGTTATGAATATCATAGCGTTTGCACTGACAAGTCTGGGAAGTTTTAGTAGTCAAGAAAGTCGTAGTTCTAAATGGATGACAGGAGGAGAGTCTTCAACCAGAAATGTACAGTCAAAAATAATGAAAAACAATAAAGACATTGTTAAATCATCCAGAAATGAAATGTGAATCTGCAATGTTTAGAGAAACATCAAGTGTTAATCTCACATGGTTCTTAATTGCATACTAATGTACCTAAGGTAACATCACTCTGAGGAAGGTGGGTATAAATCCCAGAAAGTGAAGGAGAAAACACTATATAGGAAGAACTTCTAAAAAAATGAATAACAGTCTTTAAGGATAAGTGTGGTTAGGCAAAAGAACAACAGAAAGTCTATTTTCTATGAAACTATGATGTACAGAGCTGCAGTGTGGCAAATGAGGTAACCAAGAAAACTGATTGAATAAAATCAGGAGTGAAATGAAAAAGTAAACAACATTAGGGATGGAAAACCTGAGTAATAAGAAATAAACAATACTGAATTGACAATATGACAGAAAAATGACAAAGTCACTAGTTTGGAAATATGGAGTAAAAATGACATAAGATGGCTTTCAGTCTGGTACTAGTGATTTCTCTTGGGGTAAGTGTGAGTACTTAATGTATGCTAAGGAGTTGAAAAGCAGCATAGTCTGTATCCAGAATGTATATGTTGTTGTTGTGTCTTTCGGCTTTTCCCGGTTAGGGGTCGCCACAGCGGAACTCCGGTCCGCTAATGATTGGCAGTAGATTTTTACGTGCTGGCTTGCTGGGCCTAACGCACAACCTTCAATGAAGGAATGCCCATTCACAAATGTCGCCACACAGAAGATGCTCTAACTGAGAATTGAACAATGTATATAATATTAACTAATTAGACAAATCATACTAGGATGGGCAAAGTATTCTGAGATCTCACAGTAAAGCTGAACCCCAATCTGATTTCATAATTTTTTCTCTCCCCCTCCAACATTTTTGATGAAATTTCTGTATTTCAATTTTCACCTACCCCCTCCTATTTTTATTCACTATGCAAGCAATACATAAGATTAGGTTAACGGAGGAGCATGATTAATGTGCATCATATAAATGACTCAGTTTTACTGAAAGAGGAGATTATGTTACAGAGCTACTCAATGGTATAAAATAGTTCAAGAAGCCTTACCTTCCAGACTCCAAAGAAGAGAAGCATGATGTCTGTGAAGGCATCTTATAAATTATTGCCTTTTGTTTATTTTTATTCAAGATTGCAAACATTTAAGGATATGGTAGGGCTCAGTCTAAGGCAGAGAAGAATAGAAATGGTTATACAGCTGGATAGGGAAGAAAGAAAGAAAGAAAGAAAGAAAGAAAGAAAGACAGAAAGAAAGAAAGAAAGAAAGAAAGAAAGAAAGAAAGAAAGAAGAAAGCAGCCATAGAAATTAGAGAAAAGTTTTACAGAAAACTAAAAGGGCAGTAACAGTGATAAAAAACCCTTACCTATTCAATGCAAAATCAAGTAAACAATTTTTGAGTGTGGCATCCTTACACTAACTAGCTGTGTACAGAATAGTTAGTCATGAACTGAATATGTCAAAACAGAAAATTCCATTTTTTTCTCAAGGTGCTGCAACATCAGAGTTGATTATATATGTACATGGGTAAAATTCCCTGCTTGGGATTGTAAAGGGACTATCTACACCGCACACCAATGTTCAAATTCTAATTCTTTCAGACAAAATTGTAACTCACTGAAATGGCTACCACAAGATGATAACAAGTAGAAAACAGAATTAGCAAAACAAGAGTATCTGAAACAAAACGAGATGAGTCCATATGGTAGGCAATGCAGCATGTGCGATATGCAAGAAAGTGAGAAACATAACTTAAATATGTTTCTTGAAATTTTTTTCCAGTTCATGTAATAGAATATGAAGAAATAATAAGCAATTGTCTAAGATTTGCAGTACAACTTCGTGAATAGATACATTTATCAATATTTATGTTCTAAACACTATCCCATAACATTTAGTCATAATAGTTCAGAGAGGTTATTTTAGACAGAGGGCAACCAAATTGGAAGCAATGTTTATTGTTTACCCAAATCAGATAACATAGAAACTGATAGCTAAATATGAACAAAAACATGAGAGTCATTCAATGTAATAGAAAAGGAGTTGAGATCAAAACCTGCATAGATGGAGTTATATAAAGGTCTATGGTAGTACAACTTGTCATTTGCCCAGTAGTCACATCTCTGAATAAACTGTCTGATAACTTGTCATATCTAACATCATCTGATTGGTTCTTATAATTATCTACAATATTTTTATGTTCTATTAATTATTCCTTTTTTATAGCAGATTCGGCCTTAGATGCAGCTAAAAACTCTTACCAGAGAAGGTCTTTCACTTAGGACTCTTCTATCATTTTCTCTTTGCCAATACTCTGATATCAATCCTTGGCAGGGAAGGTGGTTTTTAACCTTCAGTCCAAACTTCTTGCCTCATCCCAGTTTATCACCTTTCCTCTCTAGTTATTTGCTCCCAATACTTTGGATTCTTTGGCAGATTTCTCAGAAAATTCTAGACCCCCCTTGCCTATTTTCTGTATACTTATTTAGAGTCAGCCCTATTGGCAAAATTTTATTTATCCATTCTCTTGTTGGATTAGTTCTTAGAATACTTTCTGCAAATTTATGAATATAACATTCTGTATGGTTGTTGCTATTCTCTTCAAGGATCTGCTAACAAAATCACATACTCTCCTTATTTTTTTGAACTCCTCCCACTTCATCATCCCCCTTTTCCTCTTTGTATTATAGCCTTCTGTCTGTGTTAGGTGTATGGACCTTACTGCATAGCTTGAAAATATCCCTACAAATCAGGTAAACCTCAACTACCTTGTTCTAGTGCAATGGCCGACTTATCCCACTTAACTTTTGCACTCTTCCCCTCCCAGATTAATTAATTCAAGTTTTTATTAATCATTGTCTACAGCTTTTAATCTCTCACTTCAATTATTTTTGCAAAAAAGTGCGGATGCTTCAACAAAAATAACTATTAACAGACAACAAACACAATAATGTACAGGAACATAAATCAATGCATTTTGAAAACTGTAGGAAAATCATTTGTCTTGATTCTCTGAAGAATCACAAAGTTTAGGTATCTCAAGTGTGTTTCATCATTTCTAGAAAATCTTGAAATACACAGGTTACTGGTGGAATACATATGGAGAGCACACACCCTTCTTTGACTACCAAATGACCCTAAAAGGAATTGTCTTACTCCATGTGCAACTCATCGTGTATCAGCTTTGGAAAACATTGCATGCTTTATGTGAGAAACTGCAATTAAATGTATTCAGGCTTTACATGAACATGGTTATTCTTTTGAAATCAAGAACACAGAATACTTTTCATATTACTTTTCACCAAAACTCAGAAGCAAAGCAAACTGATATGATATTTTACTTAGTGTGTTTACATACTTTGGGAAGGACCAGTTCCCTCACCTAGTTAACAAAAATATGAATTGTAAAGGTTTTTTGCCATGTTCATCAGCTCAGTAACACAAACACATTTAGTCTTTGAGTGACCTTGTTTTATATGCTTCATATGTTTACAATAACTACAAAACTTCCCTCTAATTGCTGCTATCATTTATAGAAAAAATAAATACATTGAAAGCTTCTTTCCCAAAGACAAGCAGTAAAGTATGTAACTTATATTCAGCTGTTTTGGCAAAAGCAATGAGGAATGAATTGAATTTACACATCCAAATCATCTATCATTTTGATAAATTTTATAGCAGTGAGATAATTCATAAATGAAGCAGTTTTTTTTATTTTTGTTTTGTAAATCAGCTCTAATGCAGTAATTGAAAAGCTGTAAAGCGCATACATGACAATAAGGCAAACATGACTTCAAGTGATATCAGATATAAAATACTCAGCAATTACATTTTTATGAGTACGGTAGTAAAGGTGTCTGCAAGTTGAGACCTAAGAAGAGTGTATTTTTAGCTACATATCACTTATTCACTTTCTCAAGCATTTGTTGGCAATTCCTCCCATTTTATGTATATTGCATTCTTGTCCTACAATGTTGTAAATACAGTTATACTATGTACACAAGAACCGTATCATATTGTTCTAAATATAACTCTTGTTACTACAGCATTGTAGTAATAAAAAGTATAATAGGAGCTGAACAAAAATAATTAACTTTAACCAGATTCCAGACATAAACATATTATTTTAACTTGTTACCTATGAAGAATGAAGTGGCCAAGCATACAGTGAAGGTGATCAACAGCAGAAAAGTAGTTGTCATGTTACGTATGTGGTTTTAGAATCTTTGTTTCAACAAGCTTTTGCTCAGAGAGCCCAGAGAATTTACTATCACTATTAAAACACAGAAATGACTTCCATAATCTAAATGCAATGACTGTAATGTGGGAAAGAAGTTGCTATAGCCAGCTTAATGCTAACCATTCAATTTGAAATTCCCTGGAATCATAAAAAACAAAATCCTATTGCATCACTGAAACACATTTAATTGAAAGTATATCTCCAAAAGCCTTTTTGTTTGCAGGAGGCAAGACCCCATACCCCTACAGAAATATTCTAACTCCACAGTACAGTCACGGAGAATAGAGAATAATCTACCCACACTGAATCACCCCTGACATTCAAACACAAACTTCTAGTCATGGAAATATAGCATAACTGAGGCCATAGGAAGGTGCAAATAATTATCTACACTAATTTGCATTGTAGTGTCTATACTCTAAAACTATACCAACAGACATTTTCTACAGGCTTACACAATTTTCAATCAAATGTGATTCAGTCATGAATTCTGATGAAATGTGTTTTAGATCAAATGATGTGTAACTATATATATGCTTGTGTGTGTGTGTGTGTGTGTGCGTGTGTGTGTGTGTGTGTGTGTGTGTGTGTGTGTGTGTGTGTGTGTGTGTGTGTGTGTGTGTGTGTGTAGTCCATCACTATTTTCCATATAGAAGAAATAAGAACATATATATTGTCACTAGTATTTTAGAGATATTTTTCGTTACAAAACAAAATTTTATTGACTGAAACTGCATGATTGAAAACAACAAAAAAAGTAGCTTCCCATGAGCCCCAGTTTCAGATTTCTAATTCTAGATATGTTCCTAGAATGTATTATTGTTATAATTCAAATTTTAAGTATAGGAAAGATACTTAAATGAAATAACTTTTCTTACAATAACTGAAACATGTTAATTGCATAGCTTCCAAATCCTTTTATTAAACATACACCAGTACCTATAAAGATGATAAAGTAAACTTGGCAAAATGTAAACTAAAGCAAGCATATTATCTATCAAATAGCAGAACATTAATTGAGGAGGAAGTTCACCCTAGCATCTTCCACTGTTGGAAGCTTTCCATTTTCACGAGTGACGTGAGAACACTGCAAGATCAAGTGACTTGCTCAGAGTCATTCAGTAGACAATTGGAGGAGAAAGAAAACAGATCATGTACCCTTTGACTACAGAAGTAGCTGTTTCACAAGTCAGACCCTTAAGCCTCTGTGCTAACTGCTGCTCAAAATGTCTACAATACATTAGAGTGATAGAAATACATGTTTTTGCTGTTAATAGATTGACTGTGGATTTAGTACATATATTTAATAAGGCTATGGGGGGCACAATCCTAATTCAGGGGAAAAAGTAAGACATATGCACATTGCATAAATAATGAACAGGTTGTTTTAATTTCAAATTCTACATATATTTCTACTGGTATCCACACTATCATGTATATTTTAACTGCCTTTGACAAAGTTGGATTAACTGACTTATGTTGGAATATTAGTCACTATTTATTGTTCTTCTTTTACAAAATCACTGTTTGTAGTTATCTCCCTGCATTAAGTAGGACCTTCCACAGACCCAGGTAATTACAGACCCATAAGTCTGTCCAACCTCATGTGCATAGGTATTGAAAAACTTATCATGGAACTAATCAATCAAGACACAGGGAATGTTTAAACACTGGACCTATCTCAGTGTGGATCCATCCAAGGCAGGTCATGCTTACTCAAACTGCTGGATTTTTTTAAAAGGTCACAAATGCAATGGATGAAGGTAAAATGGTACACACTGCATACCTCGATCTGGCAAAGCTTTTGATAGTCACTTAAGTAAGCCATATAGATGACTACCCCAAGTAACCAAGCCATGGAAGCATGACTATTCCTGCACTAATATTTAACACTAACATTTAATATTTAATACCAGTGAATTGTCAGTCTGAAAGCAAAGAGCTCAAATTATTAGGGAAGTAGATCCAAAGTACCACAACATATACTTGGCCATTTCTTTATTTTATTTTATTTATTTTAACTTTTGTTGACTGGGAGTAGTCCGACTGAGCAAAATAGTTCTTTTTCAGTGGAGACCCAGGGGGGAGTTACTACTTATAGAACTCAGAAGAAAAATAAACTATTGCATCATTCGCTTTCTGAAAAACAACTTCCTTCAAATTTTTGCTCTTTTAATAACATTCTATAGAGGTGATAAAAATGCTCTTCTGAGATAGCATTTATAGGATTTTATTAAAAAAAATCAGCTCACTGGAAGCAGAGGATTCCACACTGTAATTAATTCCATTAATTCAGGTATATATTTGCCTGCTACAGGATTTAAAAAAATATTCTATGTACCTGCATGAAGTCTGAATATAGACATAGTGAGCTATTGCCTTTAGTGTCCTGCTTCTTCATCTGCATCTTCCTCTGCCTCATAATATTTAATCGTCATTTATTGGTTGGGGTACTTCAGGTATAGTCTGTGTACTCTTCTTGTGCCTATATGTGTTTTTGCTACATAATCCACTTTCTCCCCACAGCCTAAGGGTATGCTTAATTAATCTGTGGTCCTCGACACTGTCCATAGGTGCATGTATGGTGAGATACTCAATGAGTTAGTGCATGCATTCTGCAAAGGGTGGATGCCCCAATCAGAACTGGTCCCTTTGCCTATTGAGTTCCAGAACTGGCTCTGGCTCACCTGACACCCAAAATTAGATTATATAGTTTAACTAGCAAAACATTAATTAAATGATAACAAATATGATCACTTTCATTACTATCCAACCAGTACACTTATGCAAGTTGCTTGATGAATGTAAGAAACTCTTGATCTGTGGAACATTCCTACTGTTAAGATTTAAAAACTTGTGATAAAAAAGAACGACTTATTTCTCACTCATGAAAACATATAGATGTGGAGAAAGTGATAAAGAAATCTATTCAAGAAAACAAAATATATTAAGAGACATATGAGGGCATACTCTAGCATTTGGATGTGAAATGTATATTAACTGAATTAGACGCAATTTATTCTCAAATGCTTGCAATGTTCCGTGATGTTAATTCCAAAACTATATTTGTTCCATCCAGTTACTTTTTAAGAAGTGTGCTCCAATTATCATTAATTAGTATAAATACTCTATCATCCAAAAAAATGCAGCATATTCCAGAAAGGAAGAATGCACTAAAATATAACTCAAAATACATAACTACGGTATAATTGAATAGCATTTATGCAATCAATGAATTGTGTAAATGTATGCATTATTAAATAAATGCGCTCAAAATGATGTACAGCTGCAAACTTGATAACTGGTTAGATGATCTGCTTTTAAACAGAGATATTGATCAGTAACTCTATATCCTGTGACACTCCATTGATGCAAGTTTTTAGTATCAGCCAGTATGTAGCTGGTAGCATGAAATGACCTACTGCAGTTTTTTTCCTTGACTCAGATGTAGTTGGCAAACAATACTGCAGTGCCAAGTTTCCCAATGATTGCAGTTGCCAAAACAGTTCTATAAAGATCAATCCAACAAAAATCAGTGAGGCAAAGCAAAACCAAGCTCTCTTCATAAAATTAATAAGGTTTATTTGAACAGACAGTCATAAGCGCTTTTGCAGTAATAAAACTGCTTCTGGATATATAAAATCAATTTCTATCTTCTCATTTATATAAAAAAAAAAAACTATAGTCACATGCACCAAAGAGCAATTGCCTTTTAAAGAAACAGAACTCTAGACCATGTAAACATTCTAAAAATTGTAAAGCCAAACACTTACAAAATTATATAAAGTGCATATATGGAGCTCATGTCAAAAAATATAACTATCAGAATATCTTCCTATCTAAGCAGTAAACATCCTTTTAATATGGGTTTTATTGGGACTTTATCATTAAGATCTGAGCCAGTATCACTCTAAGACTAACCTATTGGTTTATTCGTTGTTTGGTACAAATTCTCTAAAGATATTTTGGACAAAAATATTTTAGCGTTACTGGCATCTCACTGGTGTAAAACCATAACAAATCACTTCAAATATTAAATCATTCAGTTTCAGAGCCTGAAGGGATACAACAGTGCCATCATCAGCACAATAAACAAGCCCAGTACATGCAATATAAGGTGGGGTAGTCAACATGATTATCTTTCTTGTACATTACCAGAAAGATAATGATCTTGACTATTGCCCATTATATTTCAACATAATGTCCAACTACATATATTACCTATCTAAAAATCAAGTCTTTCCACAGCTCTTGGCATTTCTCTAAGCATAGCATGTTTTTTATCTGTTCGAATCTTGTAGAATCTTGATGAGTTTCACTGAGTCTAGTAGAATCTTCTACAGTCCTGTTGAACTCTTGTACAGCCTTGTATATTCTTGTACTGTCTAAGATAGTCATTTTAGAGTATTTATAGTATTGTTGAGTCTTGCAAAGTTTTATAGTGTCTTGTAAAATCTTGTCTGTCCTTGCATAGTCTTATATTTCATTGTACAATGCTTCAAAAGCCTTATTAATATCTTGTAAATCCTACAATACTTGTAATTTATTGCTGTATATTATGTAACTCCGAGAATTAACCTAAATGTTTATATGTGTATTTTACTCTTTATATCAAGTTGTAGAGCTTTTCTCCCTGGGTCTCTGCTGAAAATGGGTTATGTAACCAGTTGGACTATTCCAGTTAACAAATGTCAATCGATCAAG
This sequence comes from Protopterus annectens, assembly GCF_019279795.1. NCBI lineage: Eukaryota > Metazoa > Chordata > Ceratodontiformes > Protopteridae > Protopterus > Protopterus annectens. The sequence goes on from NC_056733.1 coordinate 1,710,913,608, forward strand.
CAATCAGTCAATTATTTGGTGCATGGTTAAAAAACAAAATACCCCATAAATAATGGCACTAACTGGAACTGACAAAGTAATACATTGAGTTGTTCTCTTCTTAATCTAGCTGCCCTTACTGGCCATTTTAAACCTAGCCAATTTCCTGTTTTGTGCTCAAATTAGCCTATCCCATTTGGTTAATGATTGGCTTTACCCATTCCATAGTCGATAATTATATATTACCTAAATGTTTTCCCTGAAAATGTTGTCATTGTACAATAGTCTATGGTCACTATATGCGACCCTGATACTGTGGAAGTTCTGCCACAAGGCCAACTGCCAAACATTTTCACTGAGAATTTTGTTATATTGCAATAGCCTTTGGTCATTGCATCTGACTCTGATACTGCAGATGTTCAGACACAAGGCATGACTCTCAAAGTTTTAACTGAGAATTTTGACCTTGTACAATGCAAGCACATTTAACATAAAGAACCTTGCTGTGTCTTAACTTCATCTAGTAAAATACATGCCTATCCTGTGCTGGAAAGTGGCTGTAACATTCCCCTCCTATTGGTCTCTTGACTAATCGATTGCTCTGTATATGCCAGTTACTTAGTCTTCCCAGCTACCAAGTTTCTCCATTCAGGAAATGACAGAAAACTTTTTTTTTACTTTCTATGTCTTTGTTAATTGCTTTGCACTAGCTAGAATCTGATTGCTCTCTGTTATTATTTGACTTAAGGGTGGAAGGTCACTGCAGTAAAATGTATTGATAAATATCCCCTCACTACTGTCTCTCCTTCTAATCAGTCACCATATTTCTCTCAATGCAGTTATGTGTCATATTCTTTAAGGCTAGTATCTCATTCATAGGATCATATGCTAGCACTAGGCTAACTGCCCTGGTGAGCTATTTTAAGCCTAGCCTATTATCCCTTGTGAGACTCAAACCCTGCACCTTCTGTTTGTAAGGCAAACACCTTAACCATTAAGCCACCCTCTGCATTTCATTTGTTTAAAGATGGTGTAGAACAATGAAAAGACCTTGGTAAGGTGTTGTATTTGTGTCAATTTAATTCAAATCATATGTATGTTGAGCCTGTGCCCTTTAACAAGTATGTAATGTCAGTTGCTGGTGTATATATCACTCATTTGATGTACTGGTTAATCCCATGAATGTTTACTAAGTGATGGTTTTATATGCTTATCAGTGGTGTGCTATACTATGATAACTTGCTCTATACAGCTCGCTTGCTTGCTATGTCTCTGTGTTTTGATTATATATATATATATATATATATATATATATATATATATATGTATACACACTATATATACATATATATATATATATATATATATATATACATATATATATATATATATATATATATATATATATATATATATAAGTACACTATATTACTGTGATTCTGTATCAGTTAACCTCTTGCTAACCTACTTTGAGCTTACACTCATAAACTTTCTTACCGTCTCTCTACTCTTATACTTTACCCATATTCTCTTGCTCTGGGTCACTGTGCTCCTTCCTACATCTTTTTTTATAATACATATTAACTTTATTGCCTCAGTATAATATGACAACTTAGTAGAGTTTTTCTCTTTTCTTTCCTTTCAAAGCCTGTGGTCACTACATCTGAAACTGATACTGCCGGTGACCTCCCACAACTTCTTAATATTTTCACTGAGAATGTTGCCATTGTATAATGTAAGCAAATGTAACTTGAAGAACCTTGCTGCTTATTAACTTAATCTAGTCAAATATGTACATGCCCTATAATGGAAAGTGACTGTAACATCTCCATCCTATTGGTCTCCTGAACAACAGGTTACACTCTATGTGCCAGTTACTTAGTCTCCCTAGCTGCCAGGTTTCTGCATTCAAGAAATGAAAGAACACCTGTACTACTTTGCACATCTTTGTTAATTGCTTTGTACTGGCTATAAACACATTACTATCTGTTATAATTTGACCTGAAGGTAGGCTTGACTTCCCTTTGTTTCTCTATCCTAACTCCAATTACCACATGCCTTCTCTTATTCTACTGTTATATCATTATACTCATTTCACTTATGACTCTTATTCCATAACCATCCAAGATAACCTTACTACTATCATACAAACACTCTTGTTTCTTACCTAATTCCCAACTTCCATTTAATCTTTCAGCATCATAACCAAGTACCTTTCTCACTCCCATACTGCTTTGCACTGTATTCATTCATAATAATTCCTCCCCCTAACAGTACCTATCTATCCTACATTGTATTTTCTACTTTTCCCAAATACAGCCTCACCTCATCCTATTTTAATCACATACTCATACTCTATTCTTTTATGACCTTCTATTCCTTATATTCCAGAGAAGATATCAGGACAACCTAACTCTCTTCCTTTATATAAAGTATTTCTTTTCTACCTCCCCTCTACCAGCTTTCAGAGTCCACCACCACTTAATATCTTACTGCCCTACAACTTCTTGTTTTCTTCTTGAACCCTACTTCCCCACTACCTACCAACAATAAGATGCAGATATTTGTATTAAATCATGCTACCCTTCAGTTTTTCTTCTATTATCCTTCTAGACCATCTTTCATCTTACCATGACTCTACAATAACTCTCAACATCTGTCCATCTCTGTCCCAACCACATATTTCTACATCCTCCCTAGACTCTCTATACATCACACCAAACCTATTTAATGATGCCTCTCACCTTTACTCCAAATACAGACTGATTAACTCCATCTCAACTCAAACCAAAAAAAATGAAGTGGAAAAAAATGTTGTCTAAAAAGGAAGTATCAGTAATTCCTCAATATACTAAAATCCTTCTAGGAGGAGATAGTCACCCTAATCCTAGCCTCACCTATCACAATGAACATTAAGACAATTCTCTTCCACACACTACTCTAACCCCACAATGGTCAACCCTCAATCTTGGTAATCTAACTTTTGCTGCCATAAATGTTATAAGAATAAGAAATAAAACTGCTGAACTACATGCCTGGATTATCTAATGTAAGTGTTATATTCTTGCTGTAACTGAAACTTGGCATAAACTCAGCATAAACAACACAAAAATATACCTCCCGGCTATAATATCATCAGTAATGACCGTATAAAGAGGAAATGTGATGGTATTGCTTTAATATTTCCCAGCAACCTCCACATTTACCCATACAATAAACCGATACCAAAATCCAATTCAGCAGAGCTTCTTATTACTTACCTGAAAATAAACCATTATAAACAAATATGTTTCCTGTCCTTTACATCCCTTCTGGGGACAATACTGCTATACTAAAAGATATCCTACATTGGGTATCCATAGCAATTCCACAAATACGAATGTGTAATGCGAATATCGGTTGGTTAGACATATACTCTAATTTAATTATTTAAAATGTACAGTTTTTTGTGTTTTTTAAAAATTGTAACATTATTGTTCTTAAAATGTTTTGTAATACTTTCAAACTTTTCTCCCTGGGCATCTGCTGAAAATGGGATCCTACCCAGTCAGATTTCCCTGGTAATCAAATGTCAGTCAATCAATAAATAAATAATAAAATCAGAATAACATTCAAAAGTAATTAAAAGTAAATACTATTCAAAAATAACCAAAAGTAACAACATATTGTGGCACCAAAATAAATGAACCAAAAGAAACAGGTTCCACTGGGAATGAAAAAAACGGACTATAAATGACTTACAAAGGTACAATAGTAGTAAAATAAGCACTTTCATCCTTTCGTTTTAGCAAGAACTTCATTAGATCTGTATTTATGAATAAAATATTTAAATAAGAAACATTCAAGTCACTTGTCATTCAAAAAAAAAAAAAAAAGATCAGTACAAGCCAAATATATTAAAAGCAAAGTAACTAATAACACAAAACAACGTATTGTATATATTTATACTATCTTTATAATACTTTTAAAAACATTTAATATTAATTGATTCATTTAATCCGGGTTGGTTATTGGCCTCTAAAGATATTTGCTAATGAGCTTCTTTACATTCTAGTATACTAAACAAATCAGCCCCTCGGATAATATTAAATAGTAGATCTAAGACAAAGAACTCGAACTTTTTAAAATCAGGACTAACAAAAGCATGTTTAACTAATGTATTGTTATGATCATTATTTTTATCAGCTAATACATGCTTATATATTCTGTCAGCTAATTTTCTATTAGTTTTTCCTATATAAAATGATGGACAGAAAATGCAATAAGCTAAGTAAATAACATTCATGGATTTGCAAGTGCATCTGTCAGCAGCATTTAAAAGTTGCCCTGATTTCTTTTTAAACTATAGAACTACTATTGGAAATGTAACAACATTGTTTACAAGACTGGCAACTATAAGTTCCAAATGGACCACCATAGTTAAGAGACAGATTTTATCTGAGCTAATATACTAAAATAAGTAACCAAATGAATATATTTTTTATATATAAAAGTAGGAGTATTACCAATAATTCAAGCAAGATCCTGATTACCTGAAATAATATTCCATTTAGATGTAATAATATGTTTAATAAACTGCATATGTACTAATAGGCAGAGAAAAGGAATTATGAAAGCAACTATTAGTTGAAACATCAGATTTTACAGTGTATCCATTTCTTAAAATAGGTTGAAATTTATCTGTCTAGTTTTAATTTCATTAGCTATACTATTTATTTATCCTTAGGATAGCCTCTTTCTATGAATAAATCAATAAGTCTATTCACTTCATTAATAAAATCATTGTCCTCACTAATCAGTTTATTTAAATGTACAAATTGTGCTCTAATGATGTTGAGTTTCATAAAATACGGATGCATGCTCGAAAAAATATAAATAGCTATTAAGCATAGGTTTACAATATATAGAATTAGAAAATTTTTGAAGGATGACATCCATATTAGCTATTAAGTTGAGAAAATTAATAGATGAATCATTAGCACTTAGAGCAAAATTTAGGAAATCAATACTTTCTTTTATCGATTTAAAAATATGAAAAATCAATCTCATGTACTGTTCCATATAAGTAATAGGTAATTTATGCATCATCTATAAAAGCTTACATGCCTAAATGAAGGCTGTTTTGTTAAAAAAACACCACACCTCGCACGTACGGCTTGCACGGCCAAACCAAGATACGAAAAACACACCAGAGGCCAGCAAATGTAGTTCAAATTCTTTATTGATGACAAAAAGGTGCTGGTAAATGCACCAAAATTTACCATTGCATTTACCAGCACCTTTTTGTCATCAATAAAGAATTTGAACTGCATTTGCTGGCCTCTGGTGTGTTTTTTTAAAAACTCATGTTCCCACCAAGCCATTATTATGTTTGCAAAAACTAGGGCCATTCTGGCTCCCATAGCTACTCCTTTCTTTTGTTGGTATATTTTGTCTTGGAGCAAGAAAAACTTATTAGTTAATATTAAATCCAGCAGTAAACAAATGGTGTTTATTTGACTATTAGTTAAAGATGTAAAATTGCTTAAGTACATAGCACAAAATCAATACCTATTTCCCAATCAGTGACTGTATACAAAGAAATAACATCTATCATAATAAACATACCCTGGGATTCATAAAGCTTGCACCAGGTGCAGGCGTAGTGTCGGCGTTCTAACACCAGATATGGCCGCCGAGCGATTCAGGCACAAGCTGTTTCGATGTGCACTACCTGTGTACACTCTGTCCGCACAACTCTCGGGCCCTGTATGCTAATTACCCCATGTGCAGCAGTGTAGTATGCAAATGCAGGTATGTAGCGATCCAGGAAGTGGTGCAGGCATAGTGTAAGCATGCAGAAATGTAAACCGTACAAAACGGTTTACATTTTTCAAACATAAAATCGGAGCCATGACAGCCAACCAAACACATGTATTATATTGTTAATATATGACAATGGCTAAATATTTAGCCATTGGCATAAAAAAAATGTACAAAATATAAAATTAACATTTATAGTCGCACTATCATGATGTGGAAGTGCAGGGCAGTGGTGCGCAAAGGGGATTGCAAGGAATACATAAAAATATAGAATAAAACTGCAATGAAACACATATCACGATTTCCCCATAATAGTCAATGGCAGGCATGCTACACCATACTATGGCGCAAGGGTTGCTAAGGGGCAGTGACAGTGTTATGCACAGTAGCTAGGAATTAGTAGGCAATGCCATGCAAATGAGAGGATTAATAGTGAATCACAGATTTCCCACTGGTGTAAAGATACACCTCACAGCATAGCATTATAACACCGAGGTCTGCCCCTGAGATAAAGATGACATCAAGAGAGGGGTGTGTCACCATTGCTGTAAGCACATTGGAGCATTGCTAAACCGGTTTGCCCCTAGCTAGGCAAAGCTGCAGGATAGGGGTGTGTTGAATTGGCCATAGCTATGCTTAGCTGAGAGTACACAAGGTAACCAAGTATGCATGTGAACGGAGATGAAAGCATGTGTAAACCCAGTAAATGGGTTTGCGTGGCACACTGCAGCTGAAACAGGAAGGATATAGGAAAGAAATAAGGAAATGCTGCAGCAGTGAAATTACAGTACAAATGACTAATTAACACCTAGGAGCCTACAGTGGGCCATTGACAACAGCTAACAAGGCTGCAAGCAGCTACCAGCAGAACAGGAAAGGGGAGGGGCTGTACTGCAAAGAAAACAGTAAAGTGTCAACGCAGAACAAAGCCGATTTGCAGTATATCAGCTACAAGGCACATTTTGCCATGACTGGATAGGGAAAGTACAAAACAAGAAAGACAGCAGGTGGATGCATGCCTGATAATGGGAGGGGATCCAGGCTTAAAAGTGAATTAAAGGGCAACAGATTAATCAAGGCAGGCAAGCAGATCTCCACAGCAAAGGCCCCCACCTGCAGTACTCATTGCAAAACCCATAATTAAGGCACGCTGCAACTGGACTAGATCATACACACCCACTGACATCAGCAGTATCCATAGCACAATAGTATAAAGTGTGAAAGTACCTAACACACATTTGTGTATTCCCATATACTCTGCACCAGTGGTGTATACAGACGGGGAACGTTTAGTATGTACATATTAGGGGCTGCCATAGCTTTGATCCACCAGCATGTGTTGGAGACTGAAGGTGATGTAGAGGATGATGCACACAACCACCTTAGGCACCAGAGGAGGAGGGGAGTGTTCAGACTCAGGGTAACCTGCCAGGGGCTACATGATCTGGAGATAGTAGAGCATTACAGGGTGGACAGGGACATCCTACAGCAACTTGTGGAGCTGTGCTGGCCACGCCTCAGAGCCAGAAAAAACAGAAGGGAACCCATCCCAGTGGATACAAAGGTACGTGTAAGCCTGAGATTACTAGCTACAGGTACTGTTGAAAGATGAACTGGGGATATCATGGGGATCTCACAGGCATCAGCATCCAGGATAAAACACCAGTTCCTGGATGCCATGTTACTACATGCCAATGAGCAAATATACTTCCTCCGAACGCAGGAGGAGTTGGCCAGCAATATGCGTCTCTTCCACCATGTGGCAGAATACCCGGAGGTACTGGGTGCAATTGACTGCGTGCACATACACATCAAATCACCACACGGTGAGCAGGGCAGGTGCTATATAAACCACAAGGGATACCCCTCCATCAACTGCCAGGTCGTGTGCAATGCCCAGGGCATTATCATGGATGTGTGTGCTGGCAGCCCTGGAAGTATCACGACTCCCACATCTGGCATGCCTCACAGCTGTATCAGTTATTTGCAAGGGGGGACATCCCACATGGCCACCTGGTGGGGGATGCTGGCTATGCACTGGAACCATGAATGATGACTCCCATCAGAAATGCACACACACCCATGCAGGAATGCCAAAATGAGGCACATACACAAACCAGAATCATCATAAAGCGTGTGTTTGGGATGCTGAAATCACTGTTCCATTGCTTGGACATATCTGGTGGAGCCTTGCACGTGTGCCCACATCTTCATAGTGTATGTCATGCTACACAATATGGTCCTGCGGAAACAGCTGCCACAGGGACAGAATGGTGAAGGCCCTCACAGCCCACCACCATTGGCAAGGTCCCCACAGGCACAGAGGTACTCAGACCACAAACACCCTGAAACAGCCCCAGTAGACAGATGGAGGCATGCCCAGTATACCCATGCCTTGGCAAAGAGGGAACGTATAGCACACACACTGACAGTGTAGGCACCTAGGGACTGACACCTTTCTCCACCTGCACACACAGTAAAAATGGATGGCACACACACAAGACTACCTGTAAATTGTCATGTATAGGCAGTCTACTGTGTGTATCCAACATAGGCAGCCCTCAACTATTGCACACACAACTGCCATTGGCACAATGTAAGTCAACACCTGAACAGTAAATTAAGCTATCAGCATACATAGATACTGTATGTATAGATTCATAGGTAGGTACTTGGCCAACTGCCACAGGCCATTCATAAGTCCAGCCAAAATGTGTCAGCTTTTGCCACCCCACTGATTCATTAACTGTCCCTCTGTGGAGAAGAGCCAATGGCAAGATTCCTAGGGTGCATCTACTGTTCCTCATCCACTCTTCAAGGTTTCTCTAGCAGAGTGTTAGTGAGGGGCTTTGTATAATGTAGTTAGGGATGTTGTTCCAAAGCATGGGGAGTGTCTGTGATAGGAATCTTTCCCTCCAGCATCTTCCAGTTATTGTTGTGGCAAGGTTCAGCTCACTACAGTGTGTGGCTCACTGTGACATGGATTCCCATAGGTGGAGCATATCCATTAAGCCTGAGTTCGACATGGCTGTGTTGGCCAGTGGACATCACCTTTTGGTAAACGAGATGCCACTGGGTAAAGAAGGAGTTTATTCAGTCTGGCTGCATAGGCCATATGTTGGGGGCTAGTATTTTCCTTGGCAAAGTACATTCGTGGTCCTCCCAGCTGTTGGAAGGGTCTTCTGAGGTACATCCCAAATGGGATATTATACCTTATGATGAGACTGATGAGTGATGAGTAAAGGGGCACTAAAACCCCAGTATGGCCAGATGGGAATTCTTTAGTAATCCGATGGCCTACATAGAAGGATGTCCTAACTACTGTGGAGATATGATTGTCAAAGGGGAGATCACTATCTACCTTAGTCCCCAGATACCCCGTTTCCTCGTCCATATTAAAGTGGCTGCCACTTATGTGTTAACATGTGGGTGCTTAATATTCCACAATGGCATGACCATGCAGTTAGTGGCACTTGGCTGGAGGCCGTGATATTGACACCCTGTGACATTCTCTGTGAGGCCCCTTGAGGGATGTCTGTGTCAGCTGGACTATTAATCATGGCTCCCAGTTCGCAGTCATTGCCAAACATAGTCTGCCATAGTCCACCTGTGTTTGCCTGTACCTCTGAGAAGTATATGCCAAACAGTAGGGCTCCCAGGACTGAGTCCTATGGGACACCAGTTGTGACTGGTCAAGAGTTGGACCTGGAGACTGCTAGTCATACCATATGGGTTCTGCGTGTAAGCCCGTTGGCAACCCAACCTGTGATGTAGGGGTGCATGTACAGGCTGGTGTGTTTATCAATAATACCTGAGTGGGCCTTGTGTCAAAACCCTTGGCGAGATCCAGGTGGTATGTGTGAACCACCTCCATCGTCATCTAACGTCTTGGTGACTGTATGTAAGACGTCAAACAGGTTCAGTAGGCATGAACTGCACTCAGCTAAGCTGACCTGGGTTGGGTCACATGTTCGGACGTTACCAATGTCTTTGTTAATGAGTGCCATGAGGATGCGATCCATACCATTGCAGACCAGGCTAGTCCGGCTTATGGGGTGGTAGCTACCATGGTCAGTTTTGATTCCACATCAATGGAGTGGAATAACCGTTGCCATGTGCCATTGTTTGGGCATGTAGCCTGTGGAGAGGCTGAGGTTGAAAAGCTTAATTAGGTGGGGGGGTCAAATTGTCTTGTACAGTTTGCAAGATGCAGTCTGGGACAACATCTGCCGCCACTGATGCTGTGTTCTGCTGTTAGAGAGGGCCATTTCCACCTGTGTGTCTCTGATGTGTGGGATACTGTACCTTTCGGGTAGTGTTGTGGGCTCTTTAGAGGGTGAAGTATGCACTGAATGTATATGCAAGGATGTTGGTGATATCAGTAGCGTCAGCATATTTCGTGCTATATTTCGCCGGCACAGTGCAAATCTGTGTGTCACCACTTAGATCCTTGACATAGCCGAAGAAGGCTTTGTGGTTATCTTTCAAATCTTTGTGTATTCTCCTGCTGATGTTAGCCTTGGATGATGTCTTGAGGGACCTACGTATCATAATAATAGTGGTCACAGATCTCTGCCCTTCATGGAATTCACTGTTTGTCTGGAACACTGTCCTACATCTGTACTATAACCTGTTTATTGCAGAGGTCCACCAGACTGGTGTCCTTGTCTAGGAGGAGTGAGTCTTGGTTTATCAGTGATGGCATGACCCATACATCCATGTAGGTGCTTATATACTGCATTTGTAAATCTGTCTGTATCTTGAGCAGTGTTTCCCTTTAGCATGGGGGCTGTGAAACCCCACACCCCTGTCACTAGTAGTGTAAATTTTGCTGAAGGAAAGGTATACACTGTGGTATCCATGAGTGGGGGAGATGCTTGGGTGTGGAAACAGTGAGTAGTTCATGGTCAGATCTAACCAGTGTGGTATGGATTGTAGTCTGGTAGTGCTGGTGTGCTCTCAGGAACCTTAAGACAGATTTCAGTTACTGCACAGATGTTGATGTTGTCCATCCTGAGGAGTGCTGTGAGTGTATGCACGTTGTGATCACAACCCCTGGTGTTGAGTAGCATAACCCTCATTGATTCTGCTATTGTGTTGTTTATGGAGCTGGTATTCACCTTCAAGACTCTCCTAAATAAGGCACCATGTGGGGTGCCAATATACTTGGCCAGTATTCCAAGCCTAAGGCTGACACATAGGCCGGTATGGTATTGTTGCATGCAAGTTCTCCATCTGTGCTTGTTTTTCATCTCTCCTGTAGGTAACCTACTGGTAAGCAATAGGAAGCCTTAAACTTATACAAGTCTTCTAGCTTCCAAGATAGGCTTTTGAAGTGACTAAGTATCAGTGTTCTGTATGTTCTTGCTGTACATAACTGTTTCCTGACTACATGATGATTTCTCACTGTATATTGTGATCTGAAGGTCTGTTTATTCACATATTATGGCTGTGATGCTCTGCACTTTAGAGGTTCACAGATAGCCTACTACCTATCTGTCCAAGGGCAATTAGAAGCATAGCTTCAGTGTGTTGGCTTTCTCCACACCATTGATGAAGTAACTGAGCCTCTGTCAAGCATAGCCAATGAAGCAATTTGAGGCAGAGTTGCTGGAAGCTGTTGAAGACGGGGGTTGTGGAGGGTGACAGGGGCACTTAGTGATCTAAAGAGGACATGTTAATGTGACAATTCAACACCATTCAATTTCTCCAACAAGTCTCACAGCTATCAAACTGGACAGGCTCCTCCACCCCCTGGCTGTATGGTTCTGGGACACATGATCCCAGGGGTGTATATTCTGTTACCCATTCAAGCAACAAGTTTCCCTTGAAGTGTGTCAGTGAGGGGCTATGCCTAATAGTTAGGAATGTAATGTATTGTCTCACAGTACATTTGCTATATGTTGTTATTTCAAGAGTAAGTGAAGCTCAGTGGGTTTGGGGGCATCCGCCCTTTGCTTAGCCTAGCTTACACATAGAAATCATCTAAATAGGAAATAGACAGAAGCAACGTTAATGTCAACAGTGTAATGGTTACAGCATCTGCGTAGTATCTGTGCATTCGAGGTCGCAATCCCAATAAAGGCAGCAATGTTTATCATGGTCAAAAGTATACCTTAACCACAACTTGCATATATAGGTAGTAATTGTCTGTATAATAAACATACAAAACACCCATATAAACCCATGTGTGCTAGAGAGTACAGTCAACAGAGAATGTAATGTTATGTCAGCACATAGTGAGATGTTACTTCACTGACATGTATATATCCTGAGTAGTTAGCGGATGTGGCCATGTTTGCGCGCACAGGTTATACATTACAAAGTTTGTTTAACTGTGTTTAACTGCTGCTGTAATGTCACACAAACACTTTTAAACATGCTTACAACTGCTTAATTGAGCCTTATTCTGGCATAAAAAACATTTGTAAAGCATTGCAAGTGTTGAACCCTGTACCATGCACACTATAATCATGGGATTTACCACTAAGCAATCTGAGGTGTATATATGTGTCATGGTCTTGAGAATACACCTTATACCATATGCATTCCACTGTAATGATCACAAATGGGACAGTCACTTTGTGCACATATGTACAGTACATTGTAATGTACTGTAGTTTGTGAACCAACACATTCCAGTCTACATATGTATTACTGTTACAAATGAATACGAAATATATATATATATATATATATATATATATATATATATATATATATATATATTATACAGTTACGTCAATAGCCATATATATAAACATCTATGAACATAGTTCGTGACACAGAAGCACCCCAAAGGAATTGGAGTGTACACAAAACACATGCAGCTCTGGTATTATAACTATTAATATTAACCTAATTCACCATAGAAGGGATGGTTGTTCTGTATGTGAAGATTGGGGTGGGGGAGGAATGATGGGTAATGAAATCATGCATCAAGGAGGGCCTGGGTCGGATGTTCAATAAATGAACTGGAGGGGTATGCATGGAGTATGGGGACAACATAAAAAGGACACAAAACAAGAACCTTTCTCATTCATAATACACTTTATCATATCACATTGCAACACCTAATTTCACAAACATATGAACATTAACATGTATCAGACATATGTACACCAACTGACTGTCACATTTGTTTTCAGTAGTGAGGAATGCCTGTAGTAAAATGTATATTCTGAGAACCATAACATCTGTACATATCTTAGATGCCTTAGTGGTAAAGTCAGTAACTGTGATATTCATGGTCCCGGGTTCAAGGGCTGTTTAGTTATTTTGAGGGTCAGAATAAGGGCTGTTGGATGCAGGTGGATTAAAGCACTCTTAAGCAGTAAGCGGGTTTCCATGGGTTTGCGCGATGGTAAGCGGCGCTGAAACATGGTAAACGGAGAAGCACTTCACAGGTTTAACCTTTACTTAACGTCACACAGACCATGGGTAACCTCGCCTATAACCACGTAAATGTGCGTTATTCACACTTTCCCTACCAGTGCCTACTCTTAACGGTAAAATAACAACACCTTCCAGGATTAGAACCCACAACCATGCACTCCATCCTCAGAGTAACCTTAAACTAAGCTACCTGGAATGTACTTATCCCAGATCTGTATGCAGACAGGTTAAAACAAAAAAGGGAGGAATGTGTTGAAATAGGACAACCCGCCATGTACCCAATGAAAGGTGTATGCTCATATATATATATGTATATATATATATATATATATATATATATATATATATATATACATATATATAGATATAGATATATATATATATAGAGAGAGAGAGAGAGAGAGATACATAGAGACATGTCGATATATACAGGTCTACATATATATGTTAGGTTAAACGTATGCAATAATATATATATCTATGTACATACACACACACACACACACACACACACATATATATATATATATATATATATATATATATATAAACACATATATATGTGTATATATATATATATATATATATATATATATATATATATATATATATATATATATATTTACACATACATACATGTCTGTAGACAGCATCCAAAGTGTTCATATCTGAGTATAACATGAAACATAGCAATCACACATTCCGCCCCCCCCCAAAACAATATGAACTTAACATATGAAGAGTATATGCCAATACACTATTACAAATATGTTCTATAGACACAGTCACTAACACAACTGCAATGACTGCAAATATCCATGACAGAAATACACAGACAGCTTTCATTTTGCAAAACTTTATTACATTCCGATGTAATACCAAAAGGATTCAAGGACTAACAATACCTGTATGCTATACAGGAAGTATTTAACAGTGCCTTAATGAATCAGCCTGCAATTACCATAGTATTAGTCCACTAAGGGATAGGTATTCACATAGGGAAAGAACACCCACACACATATAGACGTTGTATGAAAGGGGTTCCTACACACCTGCAGGTGCTATGTACACCCACCAACATCTACCCCACAACCAAAATAATTACATCGATACATACTGTCATATCATAAGCAATTACTCAACTACTGTACAACATCTGCTGAAATCTTAACATACCTGGACACAGACAGAGTAACATGGCCCTATGTGAAATAGTTGCTGTTATACAATTGAACCACTGCTGATGTAACATGGTTTGTATGAACTAATCGCGTTTCAGAGGGTTGAAAGGTTCGTACACCAGGAAGTGTTACCGAGTACTGATTATCAGCACAGTATGATACACAGTAACACCAAACTAAATATGTCTGGTAAGCACACTGTAAACCCCCTAACATTATATGCATAGCTATGCAGCCTTCAGCTGGTCAAACAACCTGGCCAGACTGAAACATATGCAGAAGTATTAGGTGCAGACAAACCCTGCACAAGTAGCAATGTTCAGAAACAGCAGTACTCACATTTAGACCAAATCCTGTAGGCGTTACACACAATATATTACTGTTCGTCTCCATAAAGCTGTTGCAATAGATTCCAGAAAACACTTTCTCGCTGTCTTCCTCACAAGTAAGGCAAAGGGACAATGCCCAAGTGGAGTACTCAATTATACTCCACTGTTGCCATGGTATTGGCTAAGGCAGTAGCAGCGCAGCTGATGTGCATGTACTTAGCTACTTAGGAACACCAATTGGTTATCGGGATAGCACATGTTACTGATCTGTAACTATAAAAGGTTGCCTTTTCACACATTCAAACCATCTGCATCTACCTGTAGGACAGTACAAAACACTGAAAGATGAACCGAAAATTAGTATTATACTAGTCAATAACACCTCCAGTTACTAAGAAGATATGTATAACATGTAGTATGTCTGTGTATTTAGTACCTGTTCTGTAAGTATTACAGTGTAATCAATGCATATAGTGGAAATAGCTATCTTGTAGCGATGTATTGTTGAGCAGTAGTAATGCTTGTAGTATTCTATGTGTGTACTGCTGTAGGTCACAAGGCAAACTCCATATACACCACAAGGGAAGATATGGGCTTGGAACTCACCAATTCGCTTCCAGCCACTGTCAGTGTCAGGATTGGTCCAAAAAGTATGTGCTATAATGGGGGATAGTATATGTCAATATATTGTAACAGTCGAAATATGTATGGTTGTATAAGTAAGATGAACATGTTAAAGGTGGGCTTACCATGCAAATATGTTGTGCATTGTGGGATATTGTGCCAATAACTGTGTAATGTACAATATTTTAGGCAGATCAGTATTCCATTTTACATAGCAGTTCTGTTATGTTATGCAAACAGTAGTTATGTCTATTGGCAATTACAATACTCAATAACAGTATACATATCATTTGTATTCATCTGACAGTTTAGCAGCATGATAGCAAATATAATTGGAAGAGTTAGGTAACTATCCATGCAAATAAGACATGTAATATCCACCTCTCTAGTATCGTTTTTGCAAGCAATAACAGCTGTGCATGTGTACATGTTATGCAAATGTGTAGTGACCCTTGTTACAGTGCTGGACCTCTCTAGTATCAATTGGAAGCAATAACAGCTGTGCATGTGTACATGTTATGCAAATGTGTAGTGACCCTTGTTACAGGGCTGGTCCTCTCTAGGAATGTTTGCAAGCAATAACAGCTCTGCATGTGTACATGTTATGCAAAAGTGTAGTGACCCTTGTTACACGGCTGGACCTCTCTAGTATCGTTTGCAAGCAATAACAGCTGTGCACGTGTACATGTTATGCAAATGTGTAGTGACCCTTGTTACAGGGCTGGACCTCTCTAGTATCATTTGCAAGCAATAACAGCTGTGCATGTGTACATGTTATGCAAATGTGTAGTGACCCTTGTTACAGGGCTGGTCCTCTCTAGTAACATTTGCAAGCAATAACAGCTGTGCATGTGTACATGTTATGCAAATGTGTAGTGACCCTTGTTACAGGGCTGGACCTCTATAGTATCGTTTGCAAGCAATAACAGCTGTGCATGTTATGCAAATGTGTAGTGACCCTTATTTCAGGGCTGGACCTCTCTAGTATAGTTTGCAAGCAATAACAGCTGTGCATGTGTACATGTTATGCAAATGTGTAGTGACCCTTGTTACAGGGCTGGACCTCTCTAGTATTGTTTGCAAGCAATAACAGCTGTGCATGTGTACATGTTATGGAAATGTGTAGTGACCCTTGTCACAGGGCTGGGCCAAATGGCTATGTGCACACCTACATAGAGTGGATATTGAGAGGAGAGACACACTGGTTGAACTACCAGGTTTGTGTAGCCTAACCTCTCATCGCCAACCTAACAGCCGCTTGTACATACTGTATGTAAGGTAGTGCACAGTACTGCTAATGAAAAAGGTTGCATATAATCTTTAACTCCAGTGTAACATCTGCAATAGGAGTGTAAGATGTAGGAGACAGCTGCCCATGTGTAATAGCCGCTTCATAGGTTATGGCTTACACTATATGATTATATCCTGATCATGTTCATAGTGACATCAGAGTCTGTTGATACATGACTCTGTTTGGAGAGTGATTGTCTGTGCCCAACAGAGATCATGGTCCTGGAGGATATGTGAGTATATACCCAGAGAAGGAAACAGACCTGTAGACACTTGCATCATCTGTAATCAACTAACAGGATGTGGTCCTCAGAGGAGGATTGCTGCTAGTGTTAGCTACAATGTTTCCCTAATTGCCAGTGTTGTCATGTCCATAACACAAATATGTCCATGTGAGCATCACTGTCCAAAGCATCTTCATAAGCAATAAGTAAACTAAATACATTACTTGGTACTTGTAGTACTAAATGCTCATACAGGCATGTCCACTAGTCAGCTACTGGTGTTTACTAATGTCAGCTTTGTGTATGTGGCCATCCTGGGGGAATGTAATCTCTATGCCATGTACACTGCCAAACCTACCTAACACCATGCCCCACACATTATTTGGGAAGCAGCTACAGGGATAAGTTGGAAGGCAGCCCAGTCTACAGCCATGACTGGACTGGACGGTCATGAGGTGTAGGTTAACACATGCATCTCATCATCACAACCAACACATACCCTTACCAGAACACATTAAGGACACCCACACACAGTACCAGAAATCACACACATTCACAGACGCTTCTAAGTATCTGGCCAAACAAGTGACCTCACAAGCTGGAAGAGACAGACACAGATATACATAAACTGTATGACATAGTTTGCATATATGCACCACACCTCAGAAAATGTGGCTGGAAACATACCCAACAGTACTCATTTGTGAATGCAAACTCTAGCACTATGTTACACACCAACCTATACAAGGGCATGCATACTGTCAGTTGCCTGTCTGCCATGATTAGCCACATACCCATACACTCAGACCACCTTTTGAACTATACACATGGCTCTGGCATATTCCATGGTTTTGTGCAGGACCTGTGATGCAGTAGCCTGGATTGCATAGAAACACATATAAGAACTGTCAGGTTGGGCAGCGCAGTGGTGCAGCGGTTAATGCTGTTGCCTCACAGCAAGAGGTTCTCTGGTTCGATTCTCGGCCGGGGTGCCTTCTGTGCGGAGTTTGCATGTTCTCCCTGCGTTCGCGTGGGTTTCCTCCAGGTACTCTGGTTTCCTCCCACATTCTAAAGACATGCGTCTGGAACATTTCTCCCCAGGCCTCCACTGAAAACAGGATCTGTGGAACCTAGTCGGACTTTCCCGGTCAACAAATGATAAATAAATAAATAAATAAATAAATAAATAAATAAATAAAAGGTCTTGTAGCCCATGCAGGTATGTCCCAAGGCCTGAGTAGCATTCTGCCATTGGCCAGAATGATACTGCAGTACAGGGACAAAAGGATTGTATTCCACAATTGTCTAGTGTAGTGGTGCAAGTCAAAGGGTATCCAGTACTGCCTGGGATAACATGGTTGACAGACCATGATGCTTTGTCAGACAGGGCCTGCACCTGTCACCCCTGGGAATCTGGATACCGCCTAGGGCTCATGCTTCCCCTATAGTGCCTTCATCATGCACAGTTCAAGTGAAGGTCCACTGCTGTTACAGGGACAGCCAAGCAATAAACTGTGGGTCCCGCTACACAATGATACATGTCAGAAACAACAAGAAAAACCAAAAACGAAAGTATCTCCAAGCCAAGTAACCAAAATCCACAACCAGAGAAGTAAGACAGCAGCAAAATAGTGTATCAGAAAAAACGTCCTTTATTTAAACAGTCCACAAACCAAAATAGCACAAGCGCTTTCATTCAGACAATTCTGAGCTTTTTCAAGTAATACCATCTCATTTAGCAATACGTCTTTTATATTGTGTCAGTCATGACATTAATTAAAAATGCATGTTGTTAAATTAAAACATTTAAAGGAACCTTCTAAAAAATATAAATAAACTAAAAAATATAAATATATATATTGCCTTAGATAATTTGGGTGTATTGATTTTTTAGTTTATTTATTATTAACAATGTTGCATAGATAATAGGACAACATATTTGTTTTTAACTTAACTTATTAAATTCATGAAATGCATTATTGTTCAATTCCTAGCTTGGGAAGCATTTTTAGACGCAAGTCAGTTTTTAATATACTCATACTTACACTAAAAAAATTTTTTAGAAGGTTCCTTTAAATGTTTTAATTTAACAACATGCATTTTTAATTAATGTCATGACTGACACAATATAAAAGACGTATTGCTAAATGAGATGGTATTACTTGAAAAAGCTCAGAATTGTCTGAGTGAAAGCGCTTGTGCTATTTTGGTTTGTGGACTGTTTAAATAAAGGACATTTTTTCTGATACACTATTTTGCTGCTGTCTTACTTCTCTGGTTGTGGATTTTGGTTACATGTCAGAAACACTATATGGACACACATATGTCAATCCTAACATGGAGAACATATCTGTGCAGTGGCTGAGACATGTTTCAATGCTCTGGAGAGCACACCTGCATGACCATGTTATAACACATATCTATCCTCTTGCCCATTCCTTTATTGAAACACACGGGCCGCAGGTGTGTCCATATTCCTGAAGGATATGTACACCCCCACACTAGTTGCACTTGCATAACTTCAGATGCATTATGCTGAGCAACTACCTTCGTGCCAAAGTGGAATTCAAATTGCACCTTGTGACAGATCACCCACCATGCCGCGGATTTGCAAACTTTCATGATGTGTTGTAATGAGGAAGATTAGGTCTGAGACAGAAAACCATAATAATGGCTATTCTCAACTATGGAAGACTCCTCATGTACCGACACCTGCGCTCAATGCATGTTGGATTCCATCAACCCCAATGACCTGGATCACAGTAGTTACACAAACAGGGCTAACAGTATGCTACACATAGTCAGTCTCCAATGCCAATGTTATGTTTCCTAAGAGCAGAGTGGTGACTGTCATGGCACCCATGCAGATGGACAATGCATGTGCAAATGCTGAATCCTACACAAATGAACTTTAAGCAGTCACATACGTGCAGTTATTGTGCCATTGAAACAGAACCAGGATTCAACCAAACACAAACAAGAAGGCAAACTGGTGGTACCATGCTTTAAACTGTACCACAGAAGGTAGTAACTGTTGCAAGAGTGAACACACATGAGTGTAGGTGATCTCTGGTCAGCCTGAGTAAGATGCAGATACACCGTATAAAACCACACAAAGCTACTGCGAAACTAATCAGCCACATATTATGAGGCCAAGCACAGAGCATTCTATAGCTGTGTCATTAATCATAATGGCAATGACAAGACCTGCCGTGCTGCACTGCACTATGGCATGGGAAGTACTGCACCTACAGAAAAAGCACCTGTTCATCCAGATAGGGTCTTGGAGAACCTAAACCCACTCCCACCCCCCCCAGCAGGTACATTTTGTAATATATCCATGTACACTACAGGGCCCCTGTAATAACAACTATGCAGGTACAAGCTGCACTCTCTAAAGCCATACATACATCTTTCATGGGACCTGTCAACATCCCAGGGTGTATCCTACACAAATGAAAGAACAATCAGCTATCCACATACACATCATGTTCAATCATAGCTCCATGTCAGGCTGTGTACACACCGAATGGTGCACAGCAACAGTTATAACACCCCACAAAGGAGGAGACACCACTGATAATGGAAAGTAGTGCACAACTACCCTGCTGAGTCAGGTCTGTAAGGCCATGAGCCATGATCAATGTATTTGATGTACTTAGTACAGATGTAGATAACAGTAAGGTTGATTCACACTGCATATCATGACCTTGCCAGGTCATAGGACACCATCACCCATACTATGTTCCCGCTACACTCAGTAAACCAGGTGTAGATTCCTATGTCACAGGAGTGATTGGCAACTGGACTGCTAGCAGAACCAGTACTACAGAAGGTGTATGACTGCCACAGTAATACAGGGTTCATTCCTGGTACCCCCCCTCTTTCTTATCTATACCACACAGACTAACACAGAAGGCATCATGCTATTGATGTTTGCAAATGACTATGAACTAGGAGCAGTAGTTGAAACAATGTGTGCTGCGTTCAACATACAGTAGGGCCTTTGTGTGTCAGATGTGTGGTGTGTGACATATGGCCACAATCTGAGAGCTAAGTATTGCATTGTCATCCCCTATGTTAAAAACCTTGTACCCATGAACTACTACATAGGCAGAGGTCAACATAATGGCAACTGTGTGTGTATGGGATGCAGCTGGACAGTATTCATTCCTTTGATAGTTACTTCACCACACCAGTCAGGTAGTCATATGTGTCACCCCTAATCATGACAGGGTGCCATTCAGGAATATAGAGATAATTGCTCAGCCATACTCAACACTCATGTGATCCATAATAGATCACATATTTCCTTTAAGGGTTATTGCCCATGTGTAGATGGCCTACACTGCCCTTCCCAATCCCTAGCTGCACTATGTAGCATGCAGCCTACCCTGAATAAAGTCATGTCCAACCCAGAGGTGTAGGACATGCTACACTTAACACTTCCTGATCCCAAATAAACACATACTTCATGGATATCCACCTTTCTAGTACAGGGATCAGAACATGCCTGACAGATCTCTGTCCCATACACTTAACATACTCTTACCAAACTATGCATCCCTGTCCAGTGAAGCTGCACATTGCCCCTCTCTGTGACATGGTGTGATGACTGCATGCCAAATATATCAGTAATCCTGTGGATCAGTTCTGTGGCACTGCTTGAACTGGCCACTGAAACTTACCTGTCTGTTGCCTACAGCTAGGTAGCCTGTCTGCCTAGGCTCATAAATGGCCCAGAGCATATAGCCTACTAGATCACTATGACCATACATGCTATAGTTGATATCTAACCCTGCAAATACCTTCAGGCTAGCTATTGTCCCATGTGTTAACATGTGCAACACAGGCAATACATGGCAGGATGCTACACAGCTGTACACTGCCATGTAGATGTATATGATGAAACACATACATGCTTGCAAGTCTGCAGGGTCACAGGTCATGTCCCTAATGGCTATGTATGACTATATATGTGACATATACACAGCATTAAGGTTGATTGCATTAATGAGCACACATCCAGGCATGTGCTGATATGTAAAGACACCAGTACAGTCAAAACAGACATGCCCACATCAAGACAACATCCACATGGAGTATGAGAAATGTCATCACATGACACACACATATATGGTGATAACATCACATCACCAGTAAGTGTCAAATGTGTGTGACTTATACATGTCAGTGGTGTTAGTGTCATGTAGATTTGCAAAGACTTATTTGTAATCTTAATAAATGTGATACACATGTATATTCACCTGTACTTCTGTACTTCTCTGTGAGTTACTGTGACCTGTCTCCATCATTATGTCTTCCAGGTATGCCATGTAGCAGGCTGCCAGTGTACAGACACTTGGAGGAAGAGGTCCTTGTCCCATACCTCCTCGACAACCATACAACACTCTTCAGCCATGTGCCACAGGATGCACAGAAGTGGGATGCCCCATGGGATGAACTCCACAGGAGGGTAAATGATGCTGGCAGTCACAATAGGACCTATCAGCAGGTGTGCCAACACTGCACTGACCTCATAAGAAGGGCGAAACAGAGTGTTAATGCAATCGCCAGGAAACAAGATGCAACAAGTGGGGGGCCACTCACCCAACCCCCACTCACACGTACCGAAGAGCTACTGGCCAACCTGAGGACAGCTGCAGACATCCATCCACAAGCTTTAGCTGGTATATTGGAGGTAGGTGTCTCTCAACCACCAAGCCTGGAGTTGCCTGGTAATTCAGCACTGCACATAAAACACAACTATATTTCACATAGTTACATGTGTTACTGTACAATATGTAATGTAACATCATATGCAAGGCATGTATGCACACATGCCACATACTATAGTCTGCTACTCTATGTATGCACAGATGTGCATACTCCATAGTATAATGTATTGTACTGGCTTATGTGCTAACATGGA
Source organism: Protopterus annectens (assembly GCF_019279795.1). NCBI lineage: Eukaryota > Metazoa > Chordata > Ceratodontiformes > Protopteridae > Protopterus > Protopterus annectens. The sequence goes on from NC_056733.1 coordinate 1,710,936,364, forward strand.
CATTGTACCCTGTAGCTATCACACAGGTGTGGATAATGATCTTTCTGCTGTGACACTCCTGTTTAGGTACCTCTGGCATTTTGCAGTGACAGCAGCCTGTGTCAGGTAAGACTGTTATTATTTACCAGGCTTGATAATGCATGGATCATATTAATTGCATGCTATCTGCCATAAGACACGTACACATAATGTATGACCATCCTGTAAGTAGATACTGGTCAGACCTGCACTGCATCAAAGTGGTTACCCATATGAAACAATTGAAGACTATATGAAACACCTACACTATTTATTTATTTATTTTATTTTATTTTACATTTGTTGACCGGGCTAGTCTAGCTGGATATATTTCCATTTTCAGTAGAGGCCCGGGGAGAAAAGCTCCACACAAGATACAACAAAATGACAAGTTAGTGAAAAACTAATTAATTGATAAAATCTAAAAGAAAAAAGAAAAATAGACAAGCCATACAATGTATAACGACAAAAATACAAAGTCAATTGCAGAGGATATTAATTTAAAAAAAAAGGGGGATACTGGAAAAAAAAGCATATTAAAATATAGAGAGAGATTAGAGTACAAAGGACAGAAAGAAAGAGGGAGTATCACACAAGTTAGAAGAGAGGAAGAGGAGGTAAGGCAGTAGATAGGGGAAAAATGAGACAGAGAAGACAAAGAGAAGAGGGGGAAGAGAAAGAAAGGAGAAGGTTAGAGAGAGGAAAAAGTCCAAAGGTCAAAGGATAAAAAGGTATTAGCTTGACTGAATAAGTTAAACATAGTAGTAGATGAAATGAGGGAGATAGAGAGAGGAAAAGTTAGTCTGGTGTACTACAAGAACAAAGCCAGTGGTTTTGGAAGTACAGTTTAATTTTTTGTTTGAAGAGGGGTAAGGAAGTAATCTGTGTAATTTCCCTAGGTAAGAGATTCCAAATTCTACCTACAGAATTAGTGAATAAAGATTCGCCAGCTGAGTTGTTAGACTTAATAGAACTGGCCAAGAGTTTACAGGAGGATCGAAGGGAGGTAAGATTGCTATACGGGATTAAAAGTTGTGAGAGTATAGGGGTGTTATCAGGTTGGTGCAGTATTTTGTGGGCAATAGTGAGTTGTGAGATTGCAAGGTAGTTTTGTAGTTCAAGCCAGCCTAGAAGTTTCAAGTTATGGCAGTGATGGGTTCTGAAAGGGTTACTTGTGGTGAAGCGGGCAATGTTATTGTAGCAAGTAGCTAGTTTGTTTAGGTTAGTTTTCTTAAGGTTGGTTAACATTGGTGAGGCATAAAAGAAAGTGGATAAAAGATGGGAGTGGGCAATAGTAGCTCTTGTAGTTGGTGTTAAAAAAGGTTTAATACGGTATAAGGATCCTATTTTTCTGTTAACTGATTTGATGGTGTTGTTGATGTGTTGATCAAAAGTGAGATTATTATCGATGGTTATTCCTAACAGTTTAGTTGTGGAGTCAGGAGAGATGACAGTGGCGTTGTTAGACAAGATGGTGAAGTTTGGTGAAGAGGTTCGAGTGGTAGGGGAGAAGAGAAGAAGTTTTTTTTTTTAGCATTCAGAAGGAGGTACCGTCTAGTAAACCATGTTTCTACTGTATTAAAAATATTTTGAGTTAGTGATATTAAATCTGAGGAGGAAGAAGCTGAACATATAATGGTAGAGTCGTCAGCGTATTGAATACAGGTAGCTTGAGGGATTACTGTGTGAAGATCATTAATATAGAGGGAGAAGAGAAGTGGACCAAGAATAGAGCCTTGCGGGGCTCCGATGGAGATGGGCAGTAATGAAGAGATGTGGTTATCCCAAAGAACGGCTTGCTGTCTGTTACTCAGATAAGAACTAAACCATTTAATGGCAAGGTTATCAAATGAGAGGGATTCAAGGATGTGGATTAAAGAAGAGTGGTTGACCATGTCAAAGACTTTGGAGAGGTCAATGAATAGAGCAGAAGAGAGAAGGTTATTGTTATGATTCTTATTGATGGTGTCTACAAAGGAAAGGAGGGCAGTGGTGGTGCTGTGATGAGGTCTAAAGTCGTGTTAACAATTAGCTACTATGTTGTGTAAAGAGAGATACTGTACAAGTTGCTGATGAATACATTTCTCCATGATTTTTCCTAGGGGTGACAGAAGAGCAATTGGTCTAAAGTTAGAGTAGTCAATAGAGTTACCACCTTTGTGTAGCGGGATAATATGAGAGACTTTCCAGATATCAGGGATGGTTCCCTCTTGGATTGTCCTATTAATGAGTATAGATATTGGGTAAGCAATTTCTTTGGCAGCCTTTTGAAGATAAAGAGAAGGGAGTTTGTCAGCAGAGGGGGTACAAGGTTTCAGTTTGTGAATTAGATTGTAGATGAAGGAGGTAGGGATAGGTTGTAGAGAGAAGTTGTAAGAAGAATCTACTAGATTATTTCGGGGATATAAGTTGTTGGTATTCAGTTGTCTAGCAAGAGATTGAATAGTTTCGGAGAAGAAAGAGTTAAAAGCATTTGCAGTTAGGAGAGGGGTGTCAGGGTCAGCATCAAGGGGGGAGGGAGTTTTGGTTGTTCCTGGTGAAAGGAGTCTATTGACTGATGACCAGAATTGCTTAGGCTTATTGAAATTAGTTTCTTGAAGTTCACAGTAGTATTTTCTTTTATCAGTGATTATAGCTTTTTTGGTAAGATTCCTAAGCTGGCTGAAGTAGAGAAAATCAGAGCTGTTTCTATGGCATCTCCATTTGGCCCAGACCTTATTTCTAGAGAGCATTAGTTTTTTTAGTTTCAAGAGAGAGCCAAGGGGCTGTATTAGCTTTCATTCTAATGCTACGCTCTGGAGCATGTTTGTCAAGAATGGCAAGGAAAGTGGAGTTAAAGAAAGATACTGCATCTTTAAGTGGAAGTGATTTTAAGGGGTTCCAATTAAAAAAAGATTTGAGTTCATTTTGAAATAGGTCTATTTTGAAGTGTTTGGTAGAGTGTATTTTTCTTATATTAGGGGGGTTTAGACAATCAGTCTTTTCTCTTGTAATATAAGTTGAGCAGTGGTCACTGAGGTCGTCTGGCAGAGTTCCTACTTTATAAGTAATGTTGACTTTGTTTGTGAGTATCCAGTCTAGGATACTCTCTTTCTTACTGGGCTTATTAAGCCTTGTAGTAGAAGTAATGGATTGGGTAAAACCATTTAGGTTTATGTGAGAGGAGGGATTTTCAGTATTAATAGTATTCCAATCAATATTAAAGTCACCAAGAATTATGGTTTCTTGAGGGTAGTTGGTGGAAACCCAACTAAGAAAGTCTTCTAAGATGGGTATGTTGTCACCTGGAGGTATGTACATGCAGATGATGTAGAGGGATTTTTTAGGATTTAATTGGAGTTTAGAGATTATGGCTTCTACTTTACTATCATGGGTTCGACAGGCTGGAAGGGTAGAGATATTGAGGTGATTTTTAAATATAATTGCTACACCACCACCTTTTCGTTTAGATCGGTCAAGTCTAAGTATATTGTAGCCTTGTGGTATAATTTCAGTATCTTTAGTGGCTGGTTTAAGCCATGTCTCTGTAAGGCAGAGAATGTCAAAACCGTGTGTGTCAAGGAGGGCATGCAGGTAGGGTACTTTGTTGTTTACACTTCGTATGTTAAGATGCCCTATGAGGAAGGTATTTTTGGAGCCTGGTCTAGATACTTGAGGGGAGGGATGTACGGGGCCAGGGTGGGGGTGAATGTCTCCATCTTGTAAGGTGGGATTATCAGGTTTATATGTGAATTTGCTCTTAAGAAGAGTAGGCAGTTTCATTTTTCTATCTGCGAGAGAGGTATAGTTTAGGTGAGAGTGCTTATGAAACTTAGGTAGAAGATAGCTGGGGGTGGAATTAACATTTAAGAATGACGTGAGAGAAGTATAGAATGAAGATGTATGTTTCTTTGGGTAGTGAGGGTGGATATTAAGTGAGTTTTCAAAGAAGGTAATGAGGTAAGCTGAAAATAAGGTAGTTGGGAGTAATACTGAGAGTATAAGGAATGTAGGTAAATGGTGAGCCATTTTAGAAGTGAAACCAGAATAAAGGTTACTTAAAATAAGGGTACAAGATAAGGGTAATAGAGGTAGTAAGGTATATAATACAATAATAGTAAGAGGAGAGCTAGGGGTGTTAAAGGGTATGGAAAGAGGAGAGCTGTGAGTATTAAAGGGTTAAGAAAGGGGAGAGGCAGGTGAAAGATTTGAGGGATGTAGGTGGAAAGATAACAGAGGAAGAAGGAGGGATACAAGTCACAGGATAGGTGGGCAAGTAATAACAGAGGAGGTGGGAGGAGGAAAGGGGGGGTATATATATATGGGAGGGGTTTAAAGTTTAGCGGGAAAGAGAGGGATAGGAAGGTAAGGATAAGGGGTGTGACTATAGAGCTATAAGGTTAGGGCCCCTGGGGGTGGGTGGGAATTGGGTGTAGGGTGGGGAGTGGAGTGAGCCTGCAGGGCGAACGGAGCGGGGATACACAAAGTAAACCAAAGAGGAAGGAAAAATTATCAGAGAAAGCTAGCTGAGGCCAAGCAAGTAAGGTAGCTTAGGAGGATGGGGTACGAGTGGAAGAAGAAAGGGATAGGAATATGAGGGGTGAAATAGGAAACATAGGGTAGAAGTAGAAAACTAGTGCAATAGATATTGATGGGGAAAGGGTGACATCTAGTGGGCAGAAGCAGAGATTACAGTAATATTCACTGGGGCTCTATGGAAGTAAAAAATAGACTAGAGGGAGAGAAAGCTCAAGCTAAATAAAAAGTTAGGTCAGGGAGGGATTGGAAATAAAGGAGTAAGGGTGGGGGGTTGTTGCTGGCAAGCTTGACTGTGAGCTAACAGATAGCTTAGCAGGGTTAAAATTGTTAAAAATTACGAGTCCAACATATAGGTAGACATACTTTCTTGAATCTTGAGGTAGAGGGTTGCAGAAGAAGGCTAGGTTTTAGAAAGTTCCAAGGGTAGTTGGCAAAAAATACAGTCGCAGAGTTAGCGGAGGGATTCCACCCAGGCAAAAACACAGGGTATATCCAGGGGGTAGTTTCTTGAATCTTGAGGTAGAGGGTTGCAGAAGAAGGCTAGGTTTTAGAAAGTTCCAAGGGTATTTGGCAAAAAATACTAAACCTTCCAAACTGTCATTGCCAGATGTGTGGACAACTGTGTATACAATAGTGGAGGTGTGTTTCACTGTAGGGACAGGTACTACATATCAGCATTACACATGTTGGGAAAACAAACAGTACTGTACAGAGAGCATATGTGTGCACACACTCTAAATGTGTTGGAGCTGGAGTATGACCGGCCCACAGGATACACCCTTGTGGATTATACCCTTGCTATGAATGTCACACAATGTCATGTGCTATCTGACATGTCCATGACATGTAATGGGCTGACTGCAACACTGCTTAACTATCCTGCAAAACATGATGTCTCACATCCCATACATACCACCCTTTGACTGCATAACCCTGTCCTCAGTGGAGCATATGACATCTATTGGTTTATGTCATATGAGATAACACTGACATTTAAAATAAGATGGCCATCACAACCATTGGACAGAACATGTGTACACATGGCCATGGAGGATGGCCAGAGACATGAAGCAACACACACACAGTAGATGTGATGTACATATGTGTACAATCTGTTGTACATTGTCTCGACACAATACAACTATGGCCTTTGTGTAATGGTGATATTGCAAATGTGAAACTCTAAACATCATACAGGCCTGTGCACAGCTTGTGTAGGCATAACATGAAACCACCACATAACATGTCTTGAACATCTTGAGTGTGTCATGACATGAAAGCATTCACCTATGCAGTATCCAAATGCATACATGTGTTGCACAACATACACATACAACCACATCAGGCCACAGATACAGTACATTCACCTTACTGGTGTCAGACGTCACTGTCATGCCTGCTCCTCATTTGTGTGAGGTACACAGATGGCATGTGGACATAGATGTGCAGGGGTGTCATTCGTATACCCTTCTGTGACCTGTGTCACACATTCCACAATAGGGTTTAGTGTGTATGCACCTCAGTGATGTGGGTCTCATTCCACATTAGATATGTATTGTATATGAACATAGTCATGGCTATAAACTCTCAGTAGATCACACTGTATAGCAATTGTGATGCCACATGATGCCCTGCAATGGCTATGCACATCAGCTCAATGTGCAATATGTCACTGCATATTTGTAGGGTGGACAGACAACAATGCATCAGCTGAAGGCCCATGTTAGTATAACATGTCCCTGTATTGGGACACCATTACCACACTGTAGATTGGAAAGGACACCATTGTGTTACACATGTATGCATGTCATTCAACACATCAGCAGAAAACATGTCATACTACATGTGATTGGCAAGGTCATATGCCACACAGCAGGCTGGTGTACTGTAAACCTGTGCTGGTCTGTGGCACCATTGTAAAGTAGGGACAGCCATGTCAAACATGTGTGTACAGCCACATGCACAATGTCTAGACTCAGCTCAAGGGTAGATGGAATAATGTTGAACAGACATGCACTGCTTTGGGGGAGATATGCAAGCTAGAGCTCAGGCAATCATAGTATTCAGTTGAATACCCTTCTGCTCATGTCCTCACACATAGGGGCTGAGGCCAACACAAAGCATCAGTGGCAGATGGACAAAGGTCAGCGATGGTCTGTTAACATGTGGTGTATGTTGCCCACACCATGGCAGTGCGGTGCAATAGTGCAAAGTGCATGCATTGGGTTGCAGGTATGGGGCATAGGCTACTAACACAAATGGTGCAATACAGGTATGTATACTAACCACCACTATAATTGTGTTAGGTGCATTCTGTCTGCTATAACATATGCATGCTGTTGTGTGTAACTCAGGGGATGTATGATAACTACCACTATAATTGTCTAAGCTGAATGCCATTTGCCATAACACCTGCATGTAGCATGGTGTCTGTGTGTGTGTCTGTGTGTCTGTGTGTGTGTCTGGTATAACTTGTAATGTACAGTTCTTGTCTCCCCCTCACAGGTGTTGATGTAGGTGTGTTACCCTCCTGTGGTCCACCTAATGTTAGTGTCCCCACAGACTCTAGCAGTGATAATGATAGTATGATTGAGGCACAGGCAGGGTTGTCAGGGGCTGAATCTGTGCCATTGGTTGCCATTCCACCTGTATCCCCCTCATCCTCGCACACAGTTTCCTTGCCTACACATACCCTATCACCACTGGCCATAGAGGAAGGACAGTTGGCGGGTGGTAGCATGGAACAGGGAAGTGTGGAGACTATGAAAGGTGTGCCTGCACACCATGATCCCAGTCAACTTACTGGTGATGTCCCAGACAGTCATGTGCCCAGCGCTGCTCATAGAAGTACCACTGGCCAACATGTCCCTATGAGACAAAGCACATCAGCTGAAGTCACCAGACACATGTTTCAGACTGTAATGGAGGCACAGGCATGTGGTGAATGGCACAACAAAGAAGGTCTGAGGCTTCATATGGCTGCTGTCCATTCAGTAACTGACAACATCCAGGCACTTGCAAATGCTCACCATCATCTTGCAGATGTTTTGGATAGAAGATTGTGTGACATGGTGGAAGTCCTTGACCATGGCATGTCAATCCTCAAGCATGGAATGTCTGTGCTGGAACATCTGGTGGGAGTGAGGCATCGGGCACTTGGACGTAGGTCAGCTACATCACCTGTTGAAGGTCTGCATTAACATTCTAATGCACATGCCCGCTCCCATAGGGGTGGTAGCAGCAACAGTGCAGCTGGTGCTATGCAGTCCACACCAGGACACAGCAGGCCACATGCATTTGGTCCTGGATGGTCCTAACAGGGGCACGATTCCAGTGGACATGTGTCATCAGACAGTACCCAATCTAGACCTCTGCCTGGTAGTTCCCGTGCAACTCCTGACAGGCTCAGGTCACGTGGACTTGGCCAGACATTGTGAACTGTGAACCCTGCCTTGTACAGTCTGCAGCTGTCAATAATACCCCTGTGTAGGCCAGCCACATGCCAGACCTGTGTGCATGCATACACACACACACTGGAAACAAATGTAGGGCACCTCAACACACACGCACATAACATCCACACACACCCAATGATATCACAGGCCCAAACACACACACATGATGTAATCCAATGGTGCAGCCTAGGCCTCTGGCAAACATTATCTCCCTGTGCATATGATAATGCATGTGCCGCATCCCTGTCATCCACACCATCGGTGCAGGGACATGCTCATATGGTCTGATGCACTGGGTGAACATACTAGGTAGACAATTGTAGATTAATAGTGTTGAGTAGTGTTGACAGGCAGCAGATATACCATGTAATACAGTTTTAGAATGCATTTTGTATGTTTGGCAGTATGTATCACGTGTAACAACACTAACAGCATGTTGATCTTGATGTTCTGCCTTCCTCTTTCAGGTGTAGTTGCATGTGCTGGGGGATGTCGTTGTTTGTGGTTAGTGTCCCATATATACATGTTGACTACTCACAGGTCAGTATGACAATACCTGTATGCATGTTGTAGCTTCCACATCGCAGTTATATTCTCCCATGTTTTAATTATGTTTACTGTTCTAATGCTCCAAGAGCATGATAGCTGTGTAGTAAGCTACTGTGTTCAGAGCAGTCACATCCATAGTGGGTGACATCACAGGTATAGTTACCTGGAGCAGGGAGGAGGTAAAAGAGTGGTATGGCGGATGACAAGGGTAAAGGTCAGTGGAAATAGTGGCTTCTCATTTGGGAAGCAGTAATACCCACTGCCATGACAGCATGCAAACACAGACAAACCCACACACTCAGGGATTCACAGACACAGTAACACACACTCACACACACACACACACACACACACACACACACACACACACACACACACACACACACACACACAGTTGCCAGTGTTCGGATGAGAACGCCTGCCTATGTGCATATCATCATTATAGTACTACGTAATTACAAGACGTGCCACAGAGATTACACATGTACAGGTAGTTGGAATGGCCTAAGATCGAGGACATTAACAGGGATACTACAGTGCAGTGAGTGTATGTGGAGAGGGGGGTCCATCAGTAAGCTATGTAACAACAGGTCACACCCCAGGGTGTACATGTCAACAAGCGGTTAGAATTCCTGTCTAAGACTGATGATATCAACAGGGATACTAGATTGAATTGAGTGGATGGGGGGAGGGGGCATTAACATTTCACTATGGTAAAATACAGCCTCACTCCAGGGACTGGACAGCCATACACACGGACAGCCATACGCATGGACAGCCACACACACACACACACACACACACACACACACACACACACACACACACACACACACATGGTGGCATTCACAAAGATATACACTTCTGTCACACATATACAGGCACTTTACATGTGTGAGGTTCAACCACCTGCCTATGCCTTTCTTTCTACACTTCACTCTGTACTGGTGTCAACAACAGTGTTCAGGAGAGTGAAAACATGTGGGATGTATTCCCAACCATACGTGACATATATGGACACACACAAACCCACATGTGCCAGTACTGTGAATCAAACACCTGCCTATCTCATGATAGGTATTACAGAAGTACTGCACTATCACATTCACTACAAAGCTTACTGACTCTTTCCTTTGACAACTGTGCTGATATATGCACAATATATGCACAGGGGAAGTATTACTGTTGCAGGTGTCATGAGGTTTGCCTTGAGTGTCACCCTTACTGCATTCTACATTGTCTGTCTTCCACTTCAATTAACAAGTTATTGTAGGAATGGTTGTAACACACCAGTGAGCTGTTGTCAGTAATCATTCATCTGCAAAGAAGCCCCACCACTTAGTAGTCATGTCCAAGCATCTGTCCATACCTCATGTACAGCTTACTGTACTTAGACCATATCACCATATACAGTTGGCAATGTTGAGGCTGTATTGCAAAAGCATGATGTACTAAGACAACAGTCACCTTCAAATATCAGACACTGCACACACATGGAATCTACATAAACATCAATACATGTACACATATCCGGTCTACATCAGTACGTACACTAGCAGGTCAAGAGAATACATTTCACACCTTCCCCACACCATGTGTGAAACATAGCCGAGCTTTACACCATAATGGCTGTTGTATTCATGTACTGGTAGAACACCACCACCTTCACCGAGTAGCCAAGTGTACATATATGACAACAGCACATATCAACAAGACACATACAGCATTATTCCATGTCATGCTCCTACAAACTGTTACTTGACAGTGCCATGGTGAAGCCAGGGCACTGTAATGGTCAACAGTGAACACATCATATTTGCCGCACACACCTCATGTTTACTGGAAGAGTGCCAGCAATGTGCTCTGTTATAGCTAGGCAGTACACTCATTCAAGCATGTGCAAGGTCTGTGGCTTGTAAACATCTCACCCCAGCATGTACTGGCTATTGTGGTACTAAGGCTAATGTCCAGACAGCACACAGCATGCATGACTTGCAATTGTTGACATGGGGTATATGTAGGAGCTGTGGCCACATATGGCTGTACATATCATGAACATATCACCTGTGACTGCTCAGGAACATACAGAGCAGAGCTGGATTTCTCTAAGTCTGTCATTACAGGCCTTGTGTAGGTCCTATGATCATTTTATTTGGGTATGTTTGTAGGTATTGCATTAGGTGGACATGTCTAATGACATACATGCCACATGGGGTGTTGTATGATATGATATGTGTCATGGGTGACCAGTAGAGAGGGAATATTACCTCTGTTAACATAGATGTCAAACCTTATGTACTGTTAGCATGCTATCTGCCATGTGCATGTGTGTAATGACTGTAGCCACCTGTATGTAGAAAGGATAATGAAAGCTATGGTAATGTCATTTATGTTGTATGAGTGTGGGATGTACATATCCAGGTCAGGTACAGTTAGGTCATATCCAACCATGAGGGTGTTGTTTACTGGTGTACAGCAACAGTCAACCGTGTTAATGCTGACAACATCTGAGGGACCCTGGTATGTGTACAGCTGAGCTGGTTACAAACAGTGGTATTATTGCATTGCATAACACATTATGCAGCTGTGTCTGTACATGGGTACTTTGCACAGTTGATGTAGGCCTAGGTAAAGTCCACCAATTGAAGGTTATCTGGTGGTCTACCATACTATGTCATACCACATATGGATGTGTGTTGGTAGTCTGGGGATAAGGTGGTGGATGTATATGAGGGCATAACCTAGAATGCAGCATTTGCCAATGTCACCTGTACCTGCCTCATCTGTGATGAGTTATGTTGGAGTAGTGGTCTTTACATGTGAGTAGCCTTTATGAATATGTGGACACCACCACCTGGAATGGTCCATACCACTGTTATGGCCCACATGTCTGGATCTGAGTTATATGGTGGCTGTGCAATTGTGCACTACATAGCCTTCAGACAGTTGTTCCTCACTTCACAGATGTCAGTATTCCCCATTGTAGGTTCTACATTGAGCAAATGGATTACTAAAGCCACACATCTAGCACTGGTTAGCATAAGCATCCAATGCAATTGTCTTGTAGGTGTCAGGGTGTTACTTCTGGGTGTAGGACATTTGCCTTGGAATGCAGCTATATAGGAAAATGTGACCTAGGTATTATCCATACACACGTGAAACATGGATGCATGTGCTCTGTGTTGAAGGCTTGTCATTCAATCATGACAGCCCAGAATGACAGACACTGGACAGCCTCATAAAAACAGCAGGACATTAACTCATTGTTTTTGTCTAGCAGTTGCCACTCATACCATGACATCACTATGAGTGGCAGTAATGTGCTTGGTAGCAAATGCCTCATGTAAGGTGACGGATAGCAGCAGAAATTGTGTATATGACCAATGTGAGATATACTTAGGGTAGCATTCCTGCTAATAATGACAACTACTAACACAGCCGGTAGAGGTCATCTTGACACCTGCACCTCAGTACCATTACACAATGTGTCTAAAACATTATGCTTGCACATGCCACAGTTCCACGTATAATGCCACTGTCCACAACCTGCTATCAATGTATGCCTTTCAGGGCAGCAAAATGTGTGACACATGCTGTAGGTAGCATCTGTCTGTTTGTCCCAGGTAACCTATTAACTGTCACGTCCACACATGCATGAATGTGTATACTTAACATATATATGTCAGTACATCAAGTACATGTATGCATGTGTATCACACAGCACAGACACAGATATATAATTTACGGACCACATACAGGTATCAGGTAGTAAACCAGTATGATGTGCATATATACTAACAGGTAAGATGTACATAGCTGTAAACCTGTGTGCTTACAATAGGAGTCCATTACAATGTATTCTGTACATGTAAGTGTATGAGAATGCACACTGTGGCATTCTGTGGTTAGAATCAAAGTGCATCCCAAACATGCCTGTGCTACTAAATGTATGAGCGTACCCACTGCTACCTTGTATAATTTGATTCCGTGCATCCAACATGCCCTTTGATACTAAGTGTATGAGTATGCCCAGTATAACCTTGTGTAGTTGTAGTCATAGTGCATCCCAAATGGCCCTGTGCTACTAAGTCTATGAGCATGCCCTCTGTAACCCTGTATAGTGATAGTAGTTGTCCATTCCACAGATGGGCATACTCCAGTTCAGGTTTCTGTTGTGCTACAACTATATGTCTCAGGCCTACCTATGTACTACCTGCAGATAATGTGTCTTGTTTCTGCATACAGGTTGTAATGGACACCTACTTTAAACACACAGGGTTACATTTATGTACTTCGTGACTGTCAGTCTCCCTGTAGTTGTCCTCAATCTTAGAAGGGCATTCTGACGGCCTTAGAATGTGTAAGCTCTGTGGCATGTCTTGTAACTGTGTAGTACTGTAATAGTGATCTGTAGATAGGCAGGAGTTCTGATCCCACCACTGTCAACAGTGTACATGTGTGTCAACAAATGCCAGGTTGTGTGTGTGTATTTGTGTCTGCATCCTGTCATGACAGAGGGTTTTTCTGCATTCCAAAGAGATACCACCTTTTGCACTGGCCTTTATCTTTGTCACCTGCTAAACCTCTCTCTTCCCCCCTCCACACTGCAAGTAATCAGTCCTGTGATGTCACCCAGCTCAGAAGTGGAATCAGAGTAAGTGTCATTGTATGTGTTCTGTGGCACATACCCCAACTGCATACCTCTGTACTAGTTACCTTTACACAGGCAAGATGTGTATGCACAATACTGGCAAATGTGTGCATGTTTGTGTGTGTGACTACCCTGTAGCCAGGCATACACATGTGTAATGTCTTTTAGCACACCATTGTAGCCATCTGTGGTGACTGGTGTCTACAAAGTATTACATAGTTAGGAATGGTAAAGAATACACAGTCAAGCACAACTACAGTTGGTTATGTTATTTCCCTGTGCCACTGTCGAGAAGTGACACAGAAGTGGTTGCCGGGATGTAAGTCCATACCCATCATTCCCCCACCCAAACTCCACAATCCCTGGGGTAGATTACATTAGCCATCATTCCCCACCCCAAACTCCACATACACAACAACCATCCGTTCTCTGGTGAACTGCTTAAGATTTAAATCTTATAACACAAGAGATGCATCTGTTTTGTGTACACATCAGTTCCTTTGGAACCCTTTTGTGTCACAAAGGGTGTTCAGACATGTGTGTGTGTGTGTGTGTATATATATATATATATATATATATATATATATATATATATGTGTGTGTGTGTGTGTGTGTGTGTGTGTGTGTGTGTGTGTACATCCCGTAGGTGCATATGTATATATATATATATATATATATATATATATATATATATATATATATTTATAGTTATGACAGTTGAACAGATGTAGACTTGTCTTTGTTGTTTCACAGAGTACAGTACATTCAAGGGTAGTGTACATATGTACACAAAGTGACTGTCCCATTTGTTTTCAGTACTGTGGAATACCTGTATAAGATGGCTCAGTGGTATGTCTAGTGACCTCAGTGTGCATGGTCCAGGGTTCAAGACATACCAGCCTTGTTGGTGCTGTCAATTAAGACTGCCTAGGGCACTTGTAAACAAGTGTAAATGTGTATTCATGACAGTAAGCAGCAAGTAACAAACATGTATAACTCGCAGTACACTTGAACTACCCTTCTTTGGCAATTCTGCTGATGTCATCCACCTGCGAATGCACTTCTGGGACTGCTGTAACCCAATAATCTCCATGGTGTGTGCTGAAACAGCATAATGCTGTAGTGTGCTAAACTAGTTTGGTAGGTGTTCTAATTCCAGACAGGTCAACTGTGTATCTGCCTGCCTGAGAAAGAAATGATGCTTTTAGAGTATGCACACTCTTTACAATTCACATACTCACCTTTGGCAATCCTGCTGATGTCACCCACTTAGAAATATACATCTGGGATGGCTATAACCCAGTGTTCTCCGTAGCATGTGCTATAACTGCGTATTGCTGTAGTGTGATAAACTAATTAGGTAGGAGTCCATTCCAAGACAGGCTAAGTGAGTGTCTGCCTGAGAAAGTAGTAATGCTTTTTAGAGTATGCACACTCTTTACACTTCACATAACCACCTTTGGCAATCCTGTTGATGTCACCCACCTAGAAATACACCTCTGTGACTTCTGTAACCCACTAATCTCCGTAGCACATGCTATAACTGCATAATGCTGTATGTGATTAATTAGGTAGGGATTCTATTCCAAGACATTCCAACTGTGTGTGTGTGTCTGTCTGCCTAAGAAAGGAACAACGCTTTATAGAGTATGCACACTATTTACAATTCACATAACCACCTTTGGCAATTTTGCTGTTGTCACCCACCTAGTAATACACCTCTGGGACTGCTGTAACTTAGTAATCTCTCTAGTGCATGCTGTAACTGCATAATGCTGTAGTGTGATAAATTAGTTAGATAGGGGTTCTATTCCAAGACATGACAGGTGTGTGTTTGACAGTCAGAGCCTGTGTGGAGATGGCTGTGAGTGTTTAACCACTGAACATGTTGGGGAGCAGATTTTGTAGTTTTTCTATATAGTGTCCATATTATATGTCACAATGTCCACCTCACGAGGAGTACAGATGTCAATCAGCCAAGGGACTGTGTTGGCAAGCCATACCCCTACATCTGGCAAAAAGCCTGGTGAACAAAGTAAGTAAACCTACTGTTACCCGGAATATGTTCTGAACCCATGTGTCATACACAAACACACTTGCCTAGAATATCCCGCTATGTTGCTAGTACCCTGCACATTGATGACAGATAGTAGGCATGGCGTGATTGCAGTGGGCTGCAGAGGGCATGGCACCCTGTACAGCAGTACAATAGGCACATAATTGCAGACAATGTGCCTACACTATGTTCCCCACTGGATGCCTGCAACATATGTGGTGCCATCAAATGTGATCCACACAGACCATACAATGCCTTACACACATGCCCTGTATGGACTGATGCCACTGGCATCAGGGAATACCTGTATCATGCTATCAATGCAGGTGCAGGGTCAACCTGCTGCCTATAAGCAGGTCCTGCCACACCAGGTCAGTATTGGCATATCTGAGGATAACAGTCTGTGTACACAACATGTGCCAGCCAAACCAGGTACATTTGAACATGTCACTGTACATTATTGTGGGATGTGCACATCCCAGGCAATGTCCGTGTCAAGGACTATCAAATGCAGACATGACATGCATTGCAAAGCAATGGCTATACACAATGGTAACCAGGATGTCAGGACAGTTCATACAATACCCATCTGTGTGGGACATTGCAGACACTACACCCCTGTACTACACTGCACACTATTGTTGGGTGGTGTGATGCCAAGGATTACCCCTCACCCAGCCTTGTACAGCCATTTTGCACAGCCAACCAATACACACCCATGAAGCAATGCACACATGCATGTTAGTACTGGCACCTTGTGTCTGCATGTGGGGAATGATGCTCCCAACCACAGTCACACCCAGTATAACTCCCATTGGCATACCAACTGATGTCAGACACATTCACATGCTCTAGCCCATAGAACCTACAGATATCTCCTATGGTGCATGTAGTACCTGTGCATTACTGCAATGTGGCAAACTAAGTGGTTAGGAAGTGTATTCGTGGGCCTGGCAAAGTGTGGCAATGTGTGAGTCCATTAGAGAGTGTGGTTGTGTTGAAAATTACATCCGTTCATGTGGACAGCCATGTGTGCTACACTTAATGTATGTCTACTATATCTCTGTTGCAGATGTCGCTCACCAGCACACATATATGTTCTTACAACACGCCAACATGTCAGCTTTGTGGCACATGAAGTAACTGCATGCACTTGTAATAGTAATGACTAGTCTGTCAGGGGTTTGAACCCATGTACTGGTAGGTGTGTGGCAGACAATGATTAGGTTTTAGTCCCAAAGCCCTTCTCTGATGTACTTTGCCTCTATCTGTCCCTCACACACACTCTCTGGTGGATGTGGAGGTGTACACCTGCTCAGCAGCAGCTTGTGTTTTGTAAGTAATGGTCATGATCAGATGATGGCCTCTGCACCTGTTGTAGTCCTCCTCTAGCTGATTGCATGTGGAACAGCTGTGGTGATGTTCCAGTAGCCAATCGCATGGAAACACAGTACAATATCTAGGAACATCATGTTGGTGTTTGCCCATGACAGTCGCTGTGAGTGGAACCCGGATCTGGTGTTTGGTAAACGGCATCACAGATGATATCTGGATGTTCCTCAAACAACATGCACAGTGGAAAATTGCCTAAAGACAGGAGGGTGATGTGCCAGACATGACTACAGCATGTAAGTGTAGTTATGCTAAATTGAGACTACTGCCAGTTTAACAAGTTGTGTGTGGTAATAGCTATTCTGCAACTGACAAGACAGTGCTCTGTTTGTGAGGGAACCCCCATCTGTAGGGCCATCTGTGGACTGGTCAGTGTGTGTAACCATTTGTTTCCTGTGTTACTCACTGAACATACATCAGTGAACTGCAGAAGCAGAGTGTGAGGATTGCAGTCAGTACATGGTGATAGTGATGAGAGTTACTGCCATCACATCCCTGATTGGACATATGTCATATGAAACAGTGGTATGACAGTCACTGTCTGGGGTTCTCAGTGACATGCCAATAATGGGCCACTGTTCATGGCTGCAGTCACAAGTCTTCTACACTTTGTACAGATGTCATGCAGTATATATGCATGAGTTGTGCTCCCTCTGCAAATGTATACCATCTGTTGTGTTGGGCTGATGGTCATATCTATGCATGCTGTTATAAGTAATCCTGAATGCTGTTGACTATTACTAAGCCATATCTGTGTCAAAACTGCAACACCATAGGCTGTATGGGATTGTAGGTCCCGGCAGAACCTCCTATCCCACTTCAGCTGGCCATGGCACCGGGCACCAGCACATCTGGGGCCCAGCCTTGGACCTCCACCTCTGTTGTCTCTGCACCGCCTTCTGGTGGAACTGCCACTGAGGATGGGGCTTGTCCCCCCTGGGAGCAGGTCCAGATAGGAACTTGTCCGCTGTTGTACCGTCCCGGACATGGTGTGTAGTGGGCTCAATAAGGGGTTTTGAGGCCAGATACACCAGCTCAAGGGCAGAGTGTCACATTTACAGGATGAGCCTGCCCCTCCTAGACAACCTCCAGCACAGCCACCTTTGCAGCTGTTTTGGTGCAGTGGTGGCTGCCTATGGCTGGGGACCTCCGTCCCACTGTTTCCATCTGGGAGCTCATTGGCTTGTGACTGCTGAACACACCTCCCCATCCAAGGTGTTTCCCCCCACGTGTCATATACAGACCCTGTATGCTGTCTTGTCTGTCATCCTACCCAACCTATCCTCTATGAGCATACCTACTCTCCTTTCACCACATCCCACTCTCACCTTACGGAAACAAAAGGCCAATGAGTTCCTAGAACAACATTTGCCCCATACATAGTTGTCCATTTCACACAAGTGGCCACTGGACACATGTAACCCTTTTAATATGCATCACAACATACTCCAGTTGTCCTCACCCCTGTCTCTCAGGCACACGATCCTGGTATGCACATGACTCCTAAAGGTTCCAGGTACACGTGATGCAGACAACCCCATTGTACACACATCACTACCGGTCCCTCTATGGTTACCCCATTTACCTTTTTCATGATGATGATGTCGCACACAGCACCTTGCAAGAGTACTGTTCTCACATAATGATTGGACAGGAATTTTAGTGCTAATGTAAATAAAATGAACGAAGTGATGTATTTGGCCAATGTACAAATGTTTGAGTGTATTAATGACACGTCTGTCTCTGGGAGTATTGATATTACATAGGACAACACCACTACATAATACAGGCATTGCTGGTTTTTCCCTTTTCCTTCCTTTGTAATGCTTTGTTGTCACATGGGATGTTCTTGATATATCTATATATATGTATATATTTATATCTGGACATAAACATACACACGTATATCTATATGATGGAATATCTTTCCTATACTGTAGAATGACTGTGCTGAATGATATGTTTGTGATAACATCCGATGTTTGTATATCTTACATGGCTTAGTGGTAACTCACATTAACTGCGTGTGCAGGGTCCTGGCTTCAAGCCTTGCAGAGGCCATTTATTTTGTTGCCGGGCAGAACAAGGCCATTGAATATGGAGTGATTAAGGCACATTAAAGCAGTTGTGAGTGGGTGTGCGTGGGTTTGCATGGAGCTAAGCAAAGCTAACCTCCGGTTACAGTTTCTTACATCTCTACATTGCTTCACCAGTATAATACTCGCATATTGGCGGCCAAACAGGCTTACACCCACTTGCTCCTGCACTTGCAAATGCACTGTATTTGGTGTTTGCACCTGACACTCACACCCTGGGTGGGAGTGAGGACTATGATATTACCTTGTTATGCCTATTACATCAGATTACATGCTTACAGTATCGGTAATGGCTGCCCATTAGGCAAAAGCATGCCGTTCGACTGTACGGAATCCGTGGCCTGTTCAGAGTTTGAGTCATATTATTGGTGTGTTCTTCTTAAAATCTGCACCTGTCTGACTAATATATGGGAACTGACACTCTTAATACAAACAAGTAATTGAGATTTGGAACCCACATCTTTCAGCCAAGTCATGCTACTGCATACCTAATATTCTATCATCTTTCTAAGGCTGTAAGTGGAATATGTGCTTTCTGTCCCTATCAGACCTCTCAAACGATTGGGGACAAATATCAACTGAATCAGGGATACGTCATAACAATATCAGGGACACATTTAAATTATTAGTGCTATTAACTTGACAAATTGACAGACTCAAAGCATATGAATTCATACACAGTTTCTGAGGTAAATGATGTTTATAACTCTTAATTGTTGTCATTATTCATTACATGTAATTTACCACCTTTCCTCCAAAAGTCACTAGTTTTAAGAGGGATTAAGTGGGACAGAGTTAGAATTTGAGCTAAAATCAGGGACGTCCGTGAAAATCGGGGACAGTTCAGATGTATGGTCCCTATTTGTTCCCCCAATGGTTTATGTCCTGACCAGTGGATTTGCTCTTAGGGGTTGAGAGGTATGGGTGTCAGCTATATTCCCATTTTGGAATATTACTTACATCCCTGGGGCGGTCCTAATACGACTGCACCAACCAACACCTGCACACTTAGGCCCATAATTGCATAACCATAGTTCCCCCACCTGACCCTCTTCTACAGCACTCATCCTTACTGTGGGTGCAGGTGGGTTATAAATACACAACTACACGCTGCCCACTCTCTGCGTGTCGGGACACATGTCGTACGTTGGGTCGACCAATGGGTTATCAGGCTTGCACAACCTACTGGTCCATGTACATCTACAGTCTGGTTTGATGAATCATTACCTGGACTGACTCCGATGATCATTAATTTTCGATGTCTTTATTTCAAGATTAGACCTGGCAGGTCTCTCTCACTGGTAGTATCCTGCTGATGGTCTGGGAAGCAGTGGTGTTCTTACTTTTATTGTGTGTCTCTATGTCTCACCACCCTAGCTGGGGGGGGGGGGTTGATGCTACATGTTACATGTTTGTTTTTTGGACCCCTCACCCCCATATGCACGGCCTGAGAACATATGTAATTCGTAACTGCTGTATCATATCCTAGCTATATACATGTGTATATTTACAGTCACACACACACACACACACACACACACACACACACACACACACACACACACACACACATATATATATATATATATATATATATATATATATATATATATACACATACATTACTATATACAAATATATCTGTATATGTATGCATACATGTATATATCTATATATTGCTGTCTATATATATATATATATATATATATATATATATATATATATATATATATAAAACAATATATGGGTCTATGGGTGTCTGCATATGTATATATCTATATGTGGGTATGTATATGTATTCTGTCTCTGTATGTATACATTTGCACTACAAAGAAGAAGAAGTTTATTTCTATGTCGCTGTGGGTAGATATACACACACACATACCTCTACATATATACATCTACATCTGGTTATTCCGTTCCTTGCCATATAGATTACACTTTGCTGCAGTGGGACCCATAGTGGGTGTGGCTGCTCGTTGGGCGATGCCTTTGCCCATTGAACACATTTTCTTACATTCCTGGGGCTGTCCATATAGGCCCACATCAGCCAACACTTGCACACCTAGACCCATAACTAGTCTACCCATAGTTCCCTCACCTGCACCTCCTCTACAGCACCCATCCTTACTCTGGGTTCACATCAGTTCTAAACACACCACTACATGCTGTCCACTTTCCACTTCACGGGACCCATGTCATACAATTGTCTCGACCCATGGGTCCTCGGGCTTTCCCACCCTTGTATTCCGTGTATGTATACACCCAAGCCAGAATGTTTGGTGTATCACCTTCTTTTATTCTTTCAATTTTTGGGGTGTCCCGCAAGGGACACTCCTGCCTGTGTTCCAAGATTAAATTTCACAGCTGCACTATGTACCCCCTGGTTGTATCCTGCCTGTGGTCTGGGGAGCAGTGGACTATTTACATTGTTTGCGGGTTTGTGAGTATGTTTCTTGTGTCCGGTTGGGCGGAGTGGAAGGTCATGCTACGTGTTTTATGTTTCTTGCTTGGGCTCCTCACTTCCATTGGCATAGCCTGTCAACATATGTCATTCTTGTGTGCTATTTCCAGTCATAGCTGTATATCTGTTAATATCTACACACACACATACACACAC